>NW_003314405.1:261611-293384 GCF_000143415.4 Selaginella moellendorffii | reverse complement strand
GCGTTACTCGTGACTCCACTTCAGCATTTTTTGCGAGTTCTGCCACATCAGCGATATTCGCAACTCCTGCCTCGTCAGCATCTTTCGCGAGTTGCCACTTCAGTGTTACTCGTGACTCTTGCCACGTCAGCACTGCTCGTGATATTAGCAGAAAACCACCAAACATCCCAAGTCCTGCCACATCAGCATCTTTCACGATTCCTGCCACATCAGCAGCTTCTAGGACTTGATAAAATAACCATGCACGACTGCAACACTCCTGCTACGTCAGCGCCTTCTGTGCTGGTAGCCACTTACTCGGCACTTGAAATTGCTTTACTAGGGCAACTTTTGAGAGCCTCAGCTCTGCAGTCCCGCGACATCACCGTTCTCGTGATAAGGTCATATCACGGCTCCCGCGAGTTTTGTCACGTCAGCATGGATTAGTTACTGAAAATAGCATTTTTAGGAGCTCAGGCAAGCAGGTATCAGGCAGACTTCCGCCTGATGCCTTACTGAAGGTAGCATTAGGCACCCCTAGCATCAGGCATGCCTAACCTCAGGCACGCCTAACATTAGGCACGCCTAACTTCAGGCGCATTATGTAAGCGGGAGTTATAACCGCTGATATAGGTAGTTAGGGTAGAGACAGAGACTACCCTAGAGCATTCGCATCCTTCTGCATCTGTAATCTTCCTCCTGCATAAGTCTTTCCTGAGCAATTCATTCTTTTTCTCTCCCTGCAATTTCTTCCCTTGGAGTGGAAATCACCCATTCCATTTTGGCGACCACGGTGTTCCCCGTTCCCCTCTTCACAGCGCTCATGGATTTCTCTCCTCAATTCCCTTGAATTTCTTCAATTTTCGTTTCAATGATTGGCCCTTAAGGAAATTTCAGACAATCCTCTGTTTTTCTGTGCAATTACAGGTTTTCTTTTTCAATTCGCTTCAGCAATGTCTTCTCCCTCCTCTGCTACCCACAATTCTTCATTCTGCTGGGCGAATTCCACGGCGCCACCTTTCTTTTTCACCAATTCGCTCAACTCCCCTGTTTTGCACTAGGGTCGTCAAAATCGGGCAAATTTCCAAAAATTCGAGAATTTCCAGACTGCCCATTTGTTCATCTCATCACGGCGCACAAGATTTCACCTTTCTTCATCAACTTTGGCTCTTCCTCAACGGTCTTCAACTGCGACTTCAGGCATCGACTTTGAGAATGATTTCAAGTGATCAATTCGCCTTCATTTCTGGCTTCAGATATCTGGCGACATCAACAATCATCACCAACATTAGTCTACATCAGCAATAGGCGACTACTTTAACAACAACGACAGCTACAACTTCAGGCGACGTCAGATATCATCAACAATTGCTTTCCTTAGCGATCAAGATTCTTCAACAACAACTACTACAGCAACGTCTACTACAACAACTTCTACTTCAGCAACTTCGACTTCAGCAACTTCGTCATCAACAATTTCGTCTTCAGCAACTTCGACTTCAGCATATTTCTTCCTAACACTTTGCCTGATTTTGCCTGATTTGCACAGCAGCATGCGACACCTGATCGCATGTATGGACATGACAACCAGCTTACAAGACTTCACAACATAGAGCGTTCGCAGAGATAATTTGCAAAATTTCCACAAAAAATTTTGCAAAAGCCAAAGTAGTTATTGAAACCTTTGTTTGCAAAGACACTTTCCTCCTCCTCATAAGACACTGATCTGCATATTTTTTTCACAACCAATTGTTATTGCAAAAAGAACATTAAAAAAGAATTGTTAGATAACTCTAACAACAAAAACAAATCCAAAGAAAACTGCAGTAAATTATTTAAAATATACTGCTACATTTTACATGCCCTTTCTAGCATTCTTTCTTGGATCGTACTTTGGAAGACAAGAGGAGGAGTTTCAGAGATGCTTACCTTTGTTTTTGTTGTTAGAGTTATCTATAGCATTGGCTATTTCAACTAGTAAGTATTATAATCTGAAGACTTTAGTAATTATATTCATTTTCTAATAAGAATTTTCTACATACATAACTGTCCAAACTTGATAATACTATTTTTTTTAACAAATTTTATTTTAAGTAAATAATGAAATATGATGCATTCGCAAGAAGAATGGCTCGTTCCAAGAGCTCTTTACTCAGTGGAGCAGCTGATAGAGAGGTGCACTCAAGGCAAGACTTTGAGCATCAAACAAGCTTACAAACGACTGGAAACACTCCTATTGAGAATAGCTTCACTTTCCCATTCTTCTTGCTGCTTGCTTATCAGCTGGAATGAAACTGTCCCTTAAGAGTGCTTATCAAATCTTCATTGCTCCATTTGGTTTGGTTCGACATTACTCCATTTGGTTTGGTTCAGTGAGCTTAAATTGCAAGATGCTGTTGTGGAACTCATTGGAGTGTTGTTTGATCAATGTGGGCATGCACACAACGATTGCAACATGTCAAAAATGGAGGACAACCATGACTGTAGATGCTAGCATTGAAAAGTTCAAATATAATTTAATAGAAATTAAAAAGTTAAAAGAAAAGGTATATGATCTGCCTTTAAATTAAAATTAAAACTTTGTTCAACCTTTATGAGTTAATAGTTACTATTATTTACCCCATATTTACTTTTATGAATCAACCATGCAACTTAAACAGGGAAGCTGAACTGCCATTTTATGCCATGATCTGCTTAACAAAACTTGGGTTTGATGGTAAGGACTCAATAGATTCTAATCAGGATTCGTATTGGGCTGCCCTTGGCAACCATTCATTTTCTCGAATAAAAGACAAATGCTCCCCAAGGCTTAGCATAAACAAGAAATCCAAAGAAGAAACCAACAAGGATACATGAATGCGAACAAGATGGATCTGCAAGTCTACATGGGAGCAAGGACAAAACAGTTTGCACCATTTCTCCATTAAGGGACCATGTAGTTGTTGCCATGTTTATCTGGTGCCTCCTCAGGGAAGTGATAAGCGAAGAGCTTTGGGCACATGGGATAGGGCTTCTAGTTACTAAATCCCAGATCTTCTTTTGACTGTGGGACGATGCAAATCGAAGGCTGCTGTGTGAAGAACCTCCTGACTTGGAGGCGATTCCAGAAGTTATTTCTTTTCCGGCAAGTGCCAACCCATTTGTTTCCCAGGAACAGGAGGATCTTACATATGTGAAAACTGGGGTGATTGCTCGCTCTCTAGAATTGGAGAACGACCAGCTAGCTTCTTCAAATTACTTTTCAATCTCGAGAAATGCCTCAAGTGGAGTTACACGCAAGAAGCATGGTTCATTCCGGGAGTCTCTCTACTCGGTTGCACAGCTGATCGAGAGGTGCACTCAAGGCAAGGCTTTTGAGCCTCGGACAAGCTTGCAAACGTCTGGAAACACTCCTGACGATGAGGTGGCCTGGGGTTGGAGTTACCAAGAATGATTTCACTTTCCCATTCTTCCAGCTTTCTTTCATTGTCCAGAATGAGTGCGTCAAATCTTAAATTGCAGGATGCCATCATGGAACTCATTGGAGCATGTTCAATCAACGCACCAACTGCAACATGTTGAAAATGGAGAAGGACAAGCATGTTGTTGTGTCTATGGAACGTCCAAGCGCATCTGATTCTTGAAATGCTTCCAAAATGGGAAAAAGATATTTGCCGTGGGTATAGCTACTTTGCACGACAATGGTCTTGGCAAGCTGGCACACAGGCATATGAGGGTCATTGCAATGTCTCTGGGATTGTTCTAAACTTCAAATATAATTTAATAAATGGTGTTTTAGGTGAAATTAAAAAGTTAAAAGAAAAGGAATATTAAAAGTAAAAAAATGTCCGCCTTAAAATTAATACGATTAGACTTTGCTCCAACCTTTATGAGTTAATAGTTACTATCGCATTTACTTTAATGAGTTTCTTTATTTAACCATACATGCTTAGATTTAAACAATTCACAGCCATCGGATCAGCTAATCTGACGGTTAGGATGCTGTGTAAATATATCTAAAGGCTAGTGTTTAGGGTAAGTTTTGAGAGGGCTGGTTTTGCTGTTGGCGGCGGCGCTGGGAGGAGGCGGCGTGGGAGGAGGCGTTATGTTTTTCTCAAACCATCAAAATGCACACTGGTGGGGTGCCCATTCTCAACGTGGCTACTCAGTATTCGTTTTGGGCTGTCGCTACTGTTTTGTACAGTACGTTGAGGCGGCCAAAGCGAGAGGAAGTCGGGGAATCGAAGCCCCCGGCTGCCCCACACTTAGATGTAGGATTTTCGATTGTGTGAAACTACTAACAAGCAGGATCGAAGACCAGCTACCCAGCCCTCTCTTGGGGATTTCCTCTTTGAGGAGAACCCCTCCAAAACAAAAAACGAAGAAGAAGCATTCCTGTCGTTTTTTTGGTCTTCGAAACAGTGTTTGCCTTGTTGCTTGACAAGGATTAGGGCCCCCTCTGTTCCGCTCCATCCCCAAGTCTTCACAATGAAAATTAAGCTGGGGAAAAATTGACCTTGATTCAATCATGCAGGAACATGATCAAGAACTCGTCGTGTGCAAGGCCTCCCTGCAAGCTTGATAAACAACAAAGAACAGGGAACTGCAAACCATAAGAACACTTCATACTCGCGAACTTCAGTTTCTTCCGATTGCTCATGACCCCCAAAGGAGCGTTTCACTTTGGATCTAGCTAGGGTAGGGAGCGGCAGGGACAGGATCACGGGCATTTCATCGAGCTTGTAGCTGATCTTGATCATACCTTGGACGGCCATGAATTTCTGGTATCATACCCCTTATTAGATCAGTGCACTTCTTCTTGCATGACTTTCCTTGTCCTGCCTGAGATGAATGCGTCTGATTTTCGATTTTCAGATAATTTCCTAGCAGCGTCTACCTGGAAGAGCTCCCAAACGCATACTGTCCGGTATGTGCTAGCTGCTGGTGGTGAGAGCGTACCATGTTAATTAGATTTAAGTAGTATCAACAAATATCTGTGGATTGGATTTCAGGCATTACAACAGACTAGGATAAAACTTCTTCCTTAGAAAAGAAAAATGTGAGAGAAAGACACTGACACTAGAGGTACTTTGAGCTTTATCTAGTATATTTTCTAATTGTAAATCATTTTATTGTCGATTTTCTATCGAATCAATATATCTAGACTTCATACAGGTAACACTTGCTTTATCTTTCTTGCTTTTCCAACGTTGGTTTCAGTTTGATATTTTAGTGTCAATCTTCATTCCGGAAAGTTTTCTTCTAATTCTCAAGCTGCTTTGACAAGTTCCTCCAGAGGCAAGATGCTTTTTACTTAAGTTTTTTCAAAGAGTTTCTATCGATCTTATACTCTGCATGGCTGTGGCCTTGCAGTGTCTGCTTCAGCCAAGGTAGCGTTTAGGGACATGCCAAGGACGTGATCCTCCCAGTAAGGCGCGAGTGGATCTTCACAGATATTTGTATCATGCGACTCAAATTATCCAGATAACTCTCGAGTCAAGAGACAGACCGGTTCTCAACACTTAATACTTTGACCAGTCCAGAAATAGGCGTGATCGAGGTCGCTACTTTCTCATGCTCCTTGTCGCAATTCTTTTGAGCCAGGGTCCTGGAGATACAAAGTCAAGCTCTACAAAGCAAGTATGAAGAGAGACACACCCCTTTACTTGGCTCATTCTTATGTCTGTATTATTATCATATATATGATGTGGAAGTTTTAAAATTGTTTTTTTATAAAAATAAATAAATATTAATAAAAAATAAATATAAAAATTTTTATAGCTAAAAAATTATAAGAAATTAATAAAAAGTTTTAAAACTTCAAGTTGGTATAGTTTATATGTGTCAATTATAACTACATTTGCTATAATGCCCACAACAAAATTCTAATTTTTCTTTCTTAAGATCTTCATTACAAACTTTTTTTGTTTGTGGGTGTCCCAGAAGTTTATGAATTTTTTGTAGCAACATACCAAGCACTTCCAAATGTTTAATGTCAATAGGATAAAGTACACTCGCATGTGTTTTATGATAAGAATCAAGTAAGTAACATATGTTAGCATAGAGTTAAAAAAATGGTAGTAGTTGTGTGAGCACAAGGTAATCCAATTTTTTATCATCCAAAGCATGAGCAAGACTATGTTAGTATGTTAACCACACAAGTATGCTCTTGTGTCTATATTTCAAATATAGTAAGATCTAAGGGCATGAGAAACCTTATGAAATTGCATCATAAAGAGGTTTTATAATAGCTCAATTATTATTTTTGGATTGATGCTCAAGTAGAGGATAGCCAAAGTCAAGTCCAAGTCCAGCCAAAATGAGTAAAGGCTGTGTGCATATGTTCTTATTGGGCATATGCTTCACTCAGCTATTGAGGGCTTTGGCTACCCCTTGGCACTTGAAATATGAACCTTACAACTATGCCATGCTGGTTATACATTGCCTTTACTCCATCTTTGGGTGCTAGGACATATGTGCTTTGCATTAACTACTTAGTTGATCTTACTAGTAGTCATATGTCTGTCTCAAAGATTAAGCCATGAATGTATAAATATAAATTGTTTTATATTGTGAAATTGTGAATGGCTTATTAAATCAATAATAGTTTATTTGATAGTACCTTACTACTCAGATAACTATAGTAATTCTATAACTAATATGTGTAAAGAGTCCTGACTTTCAGAAGGGATGCACTTACTAGATTCAAGACTAATGTGTGCTCATTTATATTCTCAGTGGTTCATGATAACTTGTCAAATCATATGATGCTTTATTTCGTTAAAGTGGGACTTATTCAGTAAAGTGGGACATTAATTAGCATGTGTCCACATGCCATTTACTAGTACTTAATTAATATTTATTAATATTTCTATCAGTTTTTTAATTTATTTTTTTATATTTCACAATATTATAACACAAAATCATATGAAAAGTTTTTAATTTATAAATTATAAAGTTAAAACTTCAATTTTTTATTGTTGTTATAAAAATGGCATGTGGCCACACACCATAAGTGGGATAATGAAAAGTCCCACTTTAACGAAATAAAGCATTATGGTCCTCGTGTCAGTGATACTTAAATTAAATTTCTGCCCTATCAACTTTTGATGGCTATCATAGTGGTGATAGGTAATAGGGAATTAGGGTTTGATTTTGAGACATAGCTACCACATCCAGGGAAGGTAGCAAACGCACGAATTATCCAATTCTGACAGGGAGGTACTGACAATAAATAATAATACCGGCCTTTCAAAATTTGGTAATTGGAATGAGTATAATATAAATCTCTTAAGGAAGATTCATTAGAGGGCAAGTCTAGTGCCAATAGCTATAGTAATTCTAATTCTAATAACATGTTATTATAGTTGAAAAAGCTCATTTGGATCTCAAGACAAGATGAATGGTTTCCCTGTATGCACTAGTCACCCCATTCTATGAGTCAATGATGCTAATTTGATCTTTACTGGCTAGGGTGTGGAGTCGACAATGTTATTTTGAAAAAATTAAAGTGCTCAAAACAGACTCATACTCTAAATACATTAGTATGGAATAATGTAATAGGACTCTGATCTTGTTGTGTTGGTCTCCAAGATATGAGTAATGATTAGTAGGGACAATTGGGGGCATTTGTACTCTCCAAGATATGAGTAATGATTAGTAGGGACAATTAGGGGCATTTATACTCTATTGTTAGAGATGAAATTCTTAAGCATTTGCTGAGGATGTGTAGCACACCTTATTTCTCTCCCCTTAAGTCAACTGGAAAAGGGGCAATTGCTTAATGAAAGAGCCCTTAGTGGTTATTTTATCCCCAAAGGTTTCAAGGATCCATGGTGACAGTATATCTAAATTTCATCCCATGATCACATGTGCTACACTCACCCCCCCTTTCACCCCCCCTTTAGAGATGTCAATGTCCTCATTGACTATTGACTATTGACTAACAACCCCCTATTGAGCCAAGGGGAACCAACACCTCCATTTCCCGTACTGCAGTCCCACGGTAGATACTTTCGTCCGTATTCCATATGAGGCAACTAGTCATCCACTCGTACCGTAGTCCCATGGTGGATACCTTCGTCTGTATTCCATGCCGTATTCCATGTGAGGCAACTAGTCATCCACCCATACTGCAGTCCCACGGTGGATACTTTCGTCCATGGATACTTCGTCCAGTCGTTGAAAATATTCCCAGATTTGAGATGCAAGAGGGCGGGGTGGCCGAGGCACAATGAAGATTCCAGTCGCTGAAAATATTCCCAGATTTGAGATGCAAGAGGGCAGGGTGGGGGTGGCCGAGGCACAATGAAGATTCCCAAGTCTGGATTTGCAAACCCAAGTCTGGATTTTTTTGCAAATCCGTTTGAGGTTCACACAAGAGGAAGGACGCCCAATATGTACAATTTCAAATTTAGGGGTAAGAATATACCTTACTCAAGGGTATATTATATTTTTAAGTAACCACTAATCAATAGGAATCGAACCCGTGCCATTTGTTCCAATACCAACTATAACGCACCTTATCTCTCTCCCCTTAAGCCAATTGGAAAAGGGGCAATTATTTAATGAGAGAGCCCTTAGTGGCTATTTTATCCTCATTTATCCCCTAAGGTTCCAAGGATCCACGATGACAGTATATCCAAATCTCATCCCATGATCACATGCACTACATGATGCTTTTATTAATCAAGAATGAAAATTAGGAGCTCAAATACGATTAAATACCATTTTAGTCTTAACCATAGATGATGATGATTAGGGATTGGCAGATGTTATTTGGATGACAACGCCATCACCTCATGAAAAATCAAAGTCTTTGAGTTCCAAGAGGAGTATAGTTGCAAAGCTAAAACTTAAAGGAATTGATGGAAGGGTATTATTTGGAGTGAAGCTTGTGGTTTGATGAAGAAACTTACTAAGTTTAGACATAGTAAGAATTAATACATTAAGAGCTTTTTTTTTATTCTATAGGTGGTAATTTCTTAGTTGGTGAAGTGATTTGTTTGGTTAATTTTATTAACAAATTAGACCTCAACCTAGTAACTAGTGTTTCTCCAAGCTAGCTTCTTAGGGAGGCTATTTACTTTTGGTGGATAGAAGTTTGAAGCAATAATAGATTTGTGATGCCCTTAGATGTTTTGGGCTGCACATGTATTACATTGATGAGCTTGACAAGTGCATGCTTATGTCAATGTTAAAACCTTGACATTAACATTGGTAGAGTTGATATTAGAGTGAAATGAGATATTTCTTCATAAATATATTGCAAAAGATAAATTTTTGATCTATAATTATTCAGATAGTTAGTGATTAATTAAGCCTCATTGGAAATTGATAATTTGCTTCACAAGTTTTGACAAAGATAATATTGGTGATTTGGTTGTAGCTTTATGTTGTTAATATTCATGCATTTGCTAGTTAGCAATTATATTGACATTTAATAAATTGAGTGGTAAGTTGGGTTAGCTATATTATAGATGAAAGTTTTTAGTAGGGTTGAGTTTTGCCTTTTCTTTGAAAAGTGACTTAATTAGCTAGTTTTGCAAAATGAAGAATTAGTGATTAATACTAAACTTGTTAGATCCTTTTTGGTTTGAGTTTGAAATTATTGATTATTGATGATTCTCATTGCACTTGTTATAAAGTGTGTTATATGTTAAAATTTATAAAAGATGGTTTCATGATCACTTGTTGAGCATGGCTTTTAAATTAATATAGATATACTCTTTATTAGCTTTTGCATTATGAAGTTTTGGCCTGTGAATTTGCTAAGGTGGAAATTATAGGTTATATCATGATTTCTTTTTAAACATTGAAGTTAGTCAGTATGACACTTATGATTGTTATTATATAGAATTTAGTTATAAACTTCTTTGAGTTTTTGGTTCTTGATCATCTGGGATAGTTGATTATCCTTATTAAATATTATAAATAATTATTATTGCTAATAATTATATGCCATTCTATTCTATTTGGCAATGATTATCAACAATATAACCTATTTAACTTAATGCATTTCTCACAAAATATGAATATCATGAATTTTTTCTAGAGTTGTTCCTTTGGCAATAGTCTCAAGTGTGCATCAATAAGAATGTCAATCTTTTTAAAGGGGAGAGAACATATCATAAATAGTATCAAAAGTTGTCTGTTAGTAAGACTTTTTGAATATTCTTCTTTTACTGTCATAATGGCAAAAAGGTTAGTATTATTAGACTCTTTATCAATCTCCACTTGAGCTAATTAAGAAACTAATTAATATATATGCATTTAGACCAAAAGGGCACTAAAGAAAGAAATCCTAAATTATAATTTAGCCTAGCATATTTGACATTGGTGATAAGAAATTTATATTGTTAATTTGCACTTGCTAATGTTAAAAACCCTTACAATATTGAGCTCATACTTGCATCTGATCATTCGAACTCAACTGGATTCGAATGGGTATCGAACGTTTAATACCTGTTTAGCTTTTATTCGAATGGGTATAGTGGTTTTCAGTTTTAATATAATTAAAAAATAATTAATTGTTACTAAACAAAGTTTAACATAATATAATATAGGTTTAATCTAATCTTCATCCTCCGAATCTAGAACATCATCACCACTAGCACTGTCATCATTAGGTTGTTGAAGAGGTTCTTCAACAACTTCCTGAAGTGCAAGGATCCTTTGCCACTGAGGCTCAAACTCAAGGTTATCAAGATCATGCTTGATAAGCCTCAAACTCCCGGACTTGATCTTCTATACGACATGCATATTCATGGCTTGTCTCAGATGTCGGCCTTAGTTTTAGAACATAAGCCTAGCTCCAGCATGGCTGCCTTCCTCCCCCCATCCTGGACTTACCTTAGCGCTTCTGGATCCCGCGAACCCTGATTTTACATGAACCCTAATCTAAGTAAAAGAAAGCATATTCTTTAGGGTTTTCTTTAAAATATTCTTGGTGTTTAAATGCCGTTTTAAACGCCGTATTATACGCTCGTTTTAAACTGCAGTTTTTTTTAATCGTACCTGTTTGAATGCAAGTATGATTGGGCTTAGTCTGTCAATATATTCAATAGGTGATAGATTATCAGATGTTGACTTGGATGTGGCGAGACAATGATGACCTATTCTCAATCACAGCTAAAAAAAGTTGGAATGCCTTCAGAAGTGACTGGAAAGGGAGGTCTGTTGCACCGACAAGATATGTAACGATCATAATCCTTAAATGCAAGGAGGTCTGTTGCAGCTACCCAGTCTCTCCAGGTGGGTTCGTCCTTTATGACAAAGTGAACCTACAATTTTGAACACAGAATAACAAAGGCATGTCTAATCCAGGGAAGCTTACCTCAATGGACACTTTAGCAATTTTGAGTGCCTTTTGTATGCTTTCTACAGCAATCCTTGCCGCTTTATCCAGAGGAAACCTGAAACACAATGCGAACTCAGTATACAAGAGGTAAGGTGTGAGTACAAACCCGCCATATCCGCACAAGATAGCTGGGAACGCTATGTGCTTAACGCCCTCCTTGCAAGCAAGTGTTATAGCGTTCCTGTAATAGACAAAGCACAATGTATCAAATTTGCTACACACTCTGGCATACCTGTAAGTGAGACCAAGATACTCAGCAGCTTCCATGTCCCTGTCTTTGTAGTATTTTGGGCCTTGAATAACAATGATTTTAGGTGCTGGCAGTCCTCCTGAAGGGCTGAGAAACAAGTCAGTTAAAAGTTTTAAAAGGAAATGAGGAAAGACAGTTACATGATATCCAAGCCAGTAAAGAAACCAGTAGCAATACATATTTCTGAAAAGAGAAAAGCTCATGTCAAATGCCAAACACCCCTTTGCTTTACCTCTGTGTATCTGACCTCCAACAGGAACTACAATAGCGTCATTCTTTCCGTCTACAAACCACTCTTTTATGTCCCCGTTTTTAATCACGAACTTGCAAGAGCCGACTTTACAAACAAGCTTGAGGTCCTTTTCCTGATCAAAAGCCACTAAATCTCAAACCACAAACTCAGATAAACAAACAAAATGAGAGGTAGATTTGAACCTTGAGGTCCATCACTCTTATGCAGGGGTCCCTGGGAGGTCCGGGCTTGCAAGAGGTAAATGGTTCGGGTACTTGAGGGTTCCCATTGACTGAAAACAGAAATAAGGTTATATAGCTATAATTGATGTACTGTACGTACCTAGGGGAAGGAAACCATCGGGTCTAACATCATATAACTCCATCGCTTGTTCGTCTTCAGACTCATCCGGGTCTTCAGGCACATCTTCATCTTCAGACTCAGATTCGTCCGCAGGCTCGGGATTTATATTGACTGGGTTTTCCTCTATGTCCTCTGCGGTGCTGTGTAGCTGTCCACTCACCTCTTGAGTCACTCCATTGGCCACTTTCTGTCGCAGCAGCTCTCCAACAGGAACTACTGCGAATGTCCTGCAATCATCAGACCCTACGTCGGCAATCTGGCGCCAAGCTTCCTCGAGGCCCTGTACTAGTTCGCCCATTACAAGCTTGTTTGCAGATCAGAAGCATACAATACTCACAAGTGCGTCGATCCGAGTGGAGAAAACGCTTGTAAAATCGCTATCCATGTGATAATTTAGGTGTCTCGACGCAACGATTAGGTAAGTGTCTGCCGTAGTCAGCCGCTCCTGTGTGCACACACTTTCAGAATACCAAATTTCAACAAAAGAGTAAGTACCTTGTGGTAATAAAAAGGTAGACTGCTACTTTGCGGGGGGCTAGCATTTTTGAGACGGTAGAGAGAACTTGGACGGGTTAGCTTTTCGTCCTTCCCACTTCGGCACAGTATCACCAACGCAAGGGCCTGGCCAAATACATACACATGCGCGTCTCCAAGCACCACCACCAAGGACCTGTTTTGCGCACACCAATCCTATAAAACCAAAGTAAACATTCACAGAAACAGCAATAATCCATCTGACAAGAAGAGAGATTACCACATACCCGGCAATCTGATGATCCTACCAGAGCCCGCAGCTCTTCATTCATCCTGCAAAAGAACCACCGATATTTTTTTGAAAAGTACAATGCACATACTCTTACTTTGTGAATGCGAGCTCCAGAGCTCGTGGAGTACCGAATGTTGACAGCTCCAGAGATGCTCGAATGTGATCCATGAGTCGAGATCGGCGTAACTTGAGAAGTTCGAGATGTACAGAATAGAGGTGCACATCTCTTACGTCCGGATAAGCTGCATGGAAAATTAGCACAACTCGCTCCTGCACTCTCCCTAGCTCTGGCAAGCACACGATATGGAGTCGCATCCTGGGGCGGCTCGACTATCACTGCCTCCATCGCCACAGCACAGCCCTAAGCCCTATAGCCTTTTTACGTTAGAGTTATTTTTATGGGTTATCGAGTGTTGACTTTGCTTGCTTAATCCTTCGCCTTTGCGCAAAGGAGAGCTCCATTTCCCTGTTCTAGCCAATGATGCGAGTGGCATGGAGAAATCCTTGTGAATCGCATCTACTGGCGAGCTAGAAGAAGAAGAGCGACAAAAACTTGTTCAAGGCTCTTTCTAATCCAAAAAGGCATGAAGCGCAGCTGTAAAGGTAGGTTCACCTTTTTCTCGTTTCACTATATAAACGGGCTTTCTGTATTAGGTTCTCTCGTGAAGGTTTTGGCGAGATGACGAAGATTTTAGTGTTGGTGTTTGCGATCTTGGCTCTCTGCGCGTGCGTGTATGGGAGGTCGGTTCCTCAACTTCGGACTATCTACATGGGAGACTCAATCTTTGATGTTGGAACTAACAAGTACGTGAAGAACTCTGTTTCTCGTTGTGATTTTGTGCCGTATGGGAAGACAAGGTATAACCAGCCATCAGGAAGATGTAGCGATGGGTTTCTAATTCCAGATCTGATAAACAAAGTGATCGGTTTGCCCTTTTCAAAACCATTCTTGGGCTTGAAAGGTGGGAGCCAACTTCCACTAAGCATCAACTTTGCGTCAGACGGTAGTGGACTGCTTGATTCTACTCACTCAGACTGGGGTGTCGTGTCGTTTAATGAGCAGCTAAAACAACTTGGACAGCTAGCCAACAAGATCCCCATGATGAATCTCAATGACTTTGTGGTTGTGATATCTTCGGGTGGCAATGACATTGCGGCAAATCTTCAAAACCTTGCTAATGTAGACTTGGAAGCAATGCTAGTGTTATTGGAGAAAGGCTTGGAGCAACTTTATAAATATGGATTCAGGAAGATTGTCTACTCTAGCCTTGGGCCGTTAGGCTGTGTGCCTATTGTCACGTCGGATGGAAATTGTGTGAGAGAGATCAACGATTTAGTAGAACAATTCAATTGGCAAGCTCGGGCGATTGTTTTGGGGGTGGCAAAGAAATTCCCAGGGATGAGAGGTGCATTTGTTGACGGCTATTCACTGATCAAATCGTACGTGGAGAACCCAAATAAGTTTGGATTCCAGAATGGAGGGGGTTGTTGCCCCAATTGCCTATCACACAAAAATACCTTGAGCGGGCTGTGCAGGAATCCAAGTGATTATGTTTTCTGGGATTTAATTCACCCAACAGAGCACACGTACACACTAGTGACGAAAGAATTCATGAAACAAATCAAGAAAATCTTGTAACTTCACAGAGCATTCTCATTCACAGAGCTTGCAACCAGGCAGAAGAAAGCTGCCGAATGGAAGCAACGTATCCATCCTTCGCCTGTTCTTCATTGCGAGCTGGCATTTGTGAGGCATCAGCAGTTTCTTTCTACTTCGACATGGAGCAACATGCCCCTCCAGCTATGACCAGCTCTAGGCCTTGCTCTACCACAGTTGCTCCCACCAGCGAGGCCATATTTAATAGATGGTGTTTTAGGTGAAATTAAAAAGTTAAAGAAAAGGAATATTAAAAGTAAAAAAAAAAAAATCCGCCTTAAAATTAACTTTGCTCCAACCTTTATGAGTTAATAGTTACTATCGCATTTACTTTAATGAGTTTCTTTATTTAACCATGCATTTTTCGTTAGCTTAGATTTAAACAATTCACAGCCATCGGATCAGCTAATCTGACGGTTAGGATGCTGTGTAAATATATCTAAAGGCTAGTGTTTAGGGTAAGTTTTGAGGGGGCTGGTTTTGCTGTTGGCGGCGGCGCTGGGAGGAGGCGGCGTGGGAGGAGGCGTTATGTTTTTCTCAAACCATCAAAATGGTGGGGTGCCCATTCTCAACGTGGCTACTCAGTTTTCGTTTTGGGCTGTCGCTACTGTTTTGTACAGTACGTTGAGGCGGCCAAAGCGAGAGGAAGTCGGGGAATCGAAGCCCCCGGCTGCCCCACACTTAGATGTAGGATTTTCGATTGTGTGAAACTACTAACAAGCAGGATCGAAGACCAGCTACCCAGCCCTCTCTTGGGGATTTCCTCTTTGAGGAGAACCCCTCCAAAACAAAAAACGAAGAAGAAGCATTCCTGTCGTTTTTTTGGTCTTCGAAACAGTGTTTGCCTTGTTGCTTGACAAGGATTAGGGCCCCCTCTGTTCCGCTCCATCCCCAAGTCTTCACAATGAAAATTAAGCTGGGGAAAAATTGTCATGCAGGAACATGATCAAGAACTCGTCGTGTGCAAGGCCTCCCTGCAAGCTTGATAAACAACAAAGAACAGGGAACTGCAAACCATAAGAACACTTCATACTCGCGAACTTCAGTTTCTTCCGATTGCTCATGACCCCCAAAGGAGCGTTTCTCTTTGGATCTAGCTAGGGTAGGGAGCGGCAGGGACAGGATCACCGGCATTTCATCGAGCTTGTAGCTGATCTTGATCATACCTTGGACGGCCATGAATTTCTGGTATCATACCCCTCTCTTAGCATTGCTTATTAGATCAGTGCACTTCTTCTTGCATGACTTTCCTTGTCCGGCCTGAGATGAATGCGTCTGATTTTCGATTTTCAGATAATTTCATAGCAGCGTCTACCTGGAAGAGCTCCCAAACGCATACTGTCCGATATGTGCTAGCTGGTGGTGGTGAGAGCGTACCATGTTAATTAGATTTAACTAGTATCAACAAATATCTGTGGATTGGATTTCAGGCATTACAACAGACTAGGATAAAACTTCTTCCTTAGAAAAGAAAAATGTGAGAGAAAGACACTGACACTAGAGGTACTTTGAGCTCTATCTAGTATATTTTCTAATTGTAAATCATTTTATTGTCGATTTTCTATCGAATCAATATATCTAGACTTCATACAGGTAACACTTGCTTTATCTTTCTTGCTTTTCCAACGTTGGTTTCAGTTTGATATTTTAGTGTCAATCTTCATTCCGGAAAGTTTTCTTCTAATTCTCAAGCTGCTTTGACAAGTTCCTCCAGAGGCAAGATGCTTTTTACTTAAGTTTTTTCAAAGAGTTTCTATCGATCTTATACTCTGCATGGCTGTGGCCTTGCAGTGTCTGCTTCAGCCAAGGTAGCGTTTGGGGACATGCCAAGGACGTGATCCTCCCAGTAAGGCGCAAGTGGATCTTCACATATATTTATATCATGCAACTCAAATTAACCAGGTAACTCTCGAGTCAAGAGACAAACCGGTTCTCAACACTTAATACTTTGACCAGTCCAGAAATAGGCATGATCGAGGTCGCTACTTTCTCATGCTCCTTGTCGCAATTCTTTTGAGCCAGGGTCCTGGAGATACAAAGTCAAGCTCTACAAAGCAAGTATGAAGAGAGACACACGCCTTTACTTGGCTCATTCTTATGTCTGTATTATTATCATATATATGATGTGGAAGTTTTAAAATTGTTTAAAGTTTGCAAAAATGTGAAGTATAAATTTTTTTTATAAAAATAAAAAAATATTAATAAAAAATAAATATAAAAATGCTTATGGCTAAAAAATGATAAGAAATTAATAAAAAGTTTTAAAACTTCAAGTTGGTATAGTGTATATGTGTCAATTATAACTACATTTGCTATAATGCCCACAACAAAATTCTAATTTTTCTTTCTTAAGTTCTTCATTACAAACTTTTTTTGTTTGTGGGTGTCCCAGAAGTTTATGAATTTTTTGTAGCAACATACCAAGCACTAGGATAAAGTACACTTGCATGTGTTTTATGATAAGAATCAAGTAATAGCAGAGAGTTAAAAAATGGTAGTAGTTGTGTGAGCACAAGGTAATCCAATTTTTTATCATCCAAAGCATGAGCAAGACTATGTTAGTTTCAAATATAGTAAGATCTAAGGGCATGAGAAACCTTATGAAATTGCATCATAAAGAGGTTTCATTATAGCTCAATTATTATTTTTGGATTGATGCTCAAGTAGAGGCTTATTAATTTGATAGCCAAGGTCAAGTCCAAGTCCAGCCAAGATGATTAAAGGCTGTGTGCATATTTTCTTATTGTGCATAAGCTTCACTCAGCTATTGAGGGCTTTGGCTACCCCTTGGCACTTGAAATATGAACCTTACAACTATGCCATCTTAGTTGATGCTAGTTATACATTGCCTTTACTGCATCTTTGGGTGCTAGGACATATGTGCTTTGCATTAACTACTTAGTTGATCTTATTAGTAGTCATATGCTTGTCTCAAAGATTAAGCCATGAATGTATAAATATAAATTGTTTTATATTGTGAAATTGTGAATGGCTTATTAAATAAATAATAGTTTATTTGATAGTACCTTACTACTCAGATAACTATAGTAATTCTATAAATAATATGTGTAAAGAGTCCTGACCTTCAAAAGGGATGCACTTACTAGATTCAAGACTAATGCATACTCATTTATATTCTCAGTGGTTCATGATAACTTGTCAAATCATATGGTCCTCGTGTCAGTGATACTTAAATTAAATTTCTACCCTATCAACTTTTGATGGTAGGATATAATAGGGAATTAGGGTTTGATTTTGAGATACAGCTACCACATCTAGGGAAGGTAGCAAACGCACAAATTATCCAATTCTGACATTGGGAGGTACTGACAATAAATAATAATACTGGGCTTCAAATTTTGGTAATTGGAATGAGTACAATATAAATCTCTTAAGGAAGATTCATTAGAGGGCAAGTCTAGTGCCAATAGCTATAGTAATTCTAATTCTAATAACATGTTATTATAGTTAAAAAGCTCATTTGGATCTCAGGACAAGATGAATGGTTTCCCTATAAGCACTAGTCACCCCATTCTATGAGTCAATGATGCTAATTTGATCTTTACTGGCTAATGTGGAGTCGACAATGTTATTTTGAAAAAATTAAAGTACCCAAAACAGACTCATACTCTAAATACATTAGTATGGAGTAATGTAATAGGACTCTGATCCTGTTGTGTTGGTCTCCAAGATATGAGTAATGATTAGTAGGGACAATTGGGGGCATTTGTACTCTATTGTTAGAGATGAAATTCTTAAGCATTTGCTGAGGATGCTTTTATTAATCAAGAATGAAAGTTAGGAGCTCAAATACGATTAAATACCATTTTAGTCTTAACCATAGATGATGATGATTAGGGATTGGCAGATGTTATTTGGATAACAACGCCATCACCTCATGAAAAATCAAAGTCTTTGCGTTCCAAGAGGAGTATAGTTGCAAAGCTAAAACTTAAAGGAATTGATGGAAGGGTATTATTTGGAGTGAAGCTTATGGTTTGATGAAGAAACTTACTAAGTTTAGACATAGTAAAAATTAATACATTAAGAGCTCTTTCTTGATTCTATAGGTGGTAATTTCTTAGTTGGTGAAGTGATTTGTTTGGTTAATTTTATTAATAAACAAGACCTCAACCTAGTAACTAGTGTTTTTTCCAAACTAGCTTCTTAGGGAGGCTATTTACTTTTGGTGGATAGAAGTTTGAAGCAATAATAGATTTGTGATGCCCTTAGATGTTTTGGGCTGCACATGCACTACATTGATGAACTCAACAAGTGTATGCCTATGTCAATATTAAAACCTTGACATTAACATTGGTAGAGTTGATATTAGAGTGAAATGAGATATTTCTTCATAAGTATAATGCCAAAGATAAATTTTTGATCTATAATTAGTCAGATAGTTAGTGATTAATTAAGCCTCATTGGAAATTGATAATTTGCTTCACAAGTTTTGACAAAGATAATATTGGTGATTTGGTTGTAACTTTATGTTGTTAATATTCATGCATTTGCTAGTTAGCAATTATACTGGCATTCAATAAATTGAGTGGTAAGTTGGGTTAGCTATATTATAGATGAAATTTTTTAGTAGGGTTGAGTTTTGGCTTTTCTTTGAAAAGTGACTTAATTAGTTAGTTTTGTAAAATGAAGAATTAGTGATTAATACTTAAATTGTTAGATCCTTGTTGGTTTGAGTTTGAAATTATTGATTATTGATGATTCTCATTGCACTTGTTATAAAGTGTGTTACATGTTAAAATTTATAAAAGATGGTTTGGTGATCACTTGTCGAGCATGGCTTTTAAATTAATATAGATATACTCTTTATTAACTTTTGCATTATGAAGTTTTAGCCTGTGAATTTGCTAAGGTGGAAATTATAGGTTATATCATGATTTCTTTTTAAACATTGAAATTAGTCAGTATGAAATTTATGATTGTTATTATATAGGATTTAGTTATAAACTTCTTTGAGCTTTTAGTTCTTGATCATCTGGGATAGTTAATTATCCTTATTAAATATTATAATTAATTATTATTGCTAATAATTATATGCCATTCTATTCTATTTGGCAATGATTATCAATAATATAACTTATTTAAGTTAATACATTTCTCACAAAATATGAATATCATAAATTTTTTTCTAGAGTTGTTTCTTTGGCAATGGTCTCAAGTGTGCATCAACAAGAATGTCAATCTTTTTAAAGGGGGGAGAACATATCATAAATAGTATCAAAAGTTGTCTGTTAGTAAAACTTTTTGAATATTTTTTTCTTTTTTTCTTTTTGTATGGCAGAAAGGTTAGTATTGTTAGACTTTTTATCAATCTCCACATAAGCTAGTTAAGAAATTAATTAATATATATGCATTTAGACCAAAAAGGCACTAAAGAAAGAAATCCTAGCTGTGATTGAGAATAGGTCATCATTGTCTCGCCATATCCAAGTCGACATCTGATAATCTATCACCTATTGAATATATTGAGAGACTAAGCTTAATATTGCAAGGGTTTTCAACATTAGCAAGTGCAAATTAACAATATAAATTTTTCATCACCAATGTCCAATATGCTATAAACAAAGTTGGAATGCCTTCAGAAGTGACTGGAAAGGGGGGTCTGCTGCACCGACAAGATACATAACGATCATAATCCTTAAATGCAAGGAAGTTTGTTACAGCTACCAAGTCTCTCCAGGTGGGTTTGTCCTTTATGACAAAGTGAACCTACAATTATGAACACAGAATAACAAAGGCATGTCTAATCCGCAGCTTACTTCAATGGACACTTTAGCACTTTTGAGTGCCTTTGGTATGCTTTCTACAGCAATCCTTGCCGCTTTATCCAGAGGAAACCTGAAACACAATGTGAACTCAGTATACAAGAGGTAAGGTGTGAGTACAAACCCACCATAGCCGCACAAGATAGCTGGGAACGCTATGTGCTTAACGCCCTCCTTGCAAGCAAGTGTTATAGCGTTCCTGTAATAGACAAAGCACAATGTATCAAATTTGCTACACACTCTTGTAAGTGAGACCAAGATATTCAGCAGCTTCCGTGTCCCTGTCTTTGTAGAATTTTGGGCCTTGCATAACAATGATTTTAGGTGCTGGCAGTCCTCCTGAAGGGCTGAGAAACAAGTCCGTTAAAAGTTTTAAAAGGAAATGAGGAAAGACAGTTACAAAAGGAACCAGTAGCAAACCACAAACCAGTAGCAATACATATTTCTGAAAAGAGAAAAGCGCATGTCAAATGCCAAACACCCCTTTGCTTTACCTATCCTAAGTTATAATTTAGCAATATTGAGCTCAGTCTCTCAATATATTCAATAGGTGAGATATTGACTTGCAAGACAACAATGACCTAGAATATTCTCAATCACGGCTAAAAAAAGTTGGAATGCCTTCAGAAGTGACTGGAAAGGGAGGTCTGTTGCACCGACAAGATACGTAACGATCATAATCCTTAAATGCAAGGAGGTCTGTTGCAGCTACCCAGTCTCTCCAGGTGGGTTCGTCCTTTATGACAAAGTGAACCTACAATTTTGAACACAGAATAACAAAGGCATGTCTAATCCAGGGAAGCTTACCTCAATGGACACTTTAGCAATTTTGAGTGCCTTTTGTACGCTTTCTACAGCAATCCTTGCCGCTTTATCCAGAGGAAACCTGAAACACAATGCGAACTCAGTATACAAGAGGTAAGGTGTGAGTACAAACCCGCCATATCTGCACAAGATAGCTGGGAACGCTATGTGCTTAATGCCCTCCTTGCAAGCAAATGTTATAGCGTTCCTGTAATAGACAAAGCACAATGTATCTGCTACACACTCTGGCATACCTGTAAGTGAGACCAAGATACTCAGCAGCTTCCATGTCCCTGTCTTTGTAGTATTTTGGGCCTTGAATAACAATGATTTTAGGAGCTGGCAGTCCTCCTGAAGGGCTGAGAAACAAGTCCGTTAAAAGTTTTAAAAGGAAATGAGGAAAGACAGTTACATGATATCCAAGCCAGTAAAGGAACCAGTAGCAATACATATTTCTGAAAAGAGAAAAGCTCATGTCAAATGCCAAACACCCCTTTGCTTTACCTCTGTGTATCTGACCTCCAACAGGAACTACAATAGCGTCATTCTTTCCGTCTACAAACCACTCTTTTATGTCCCCGTTTTTAATCACGAACTTGCAAGAGCCGACTTTACAAACAAGCTTGAGGTCCTTTTCCTGATCAAAAGCCACTAAATCTCAAACCACAAACTCGGATAAACAAACAAAACGAGAGGTAGATTTGAACCTTGAGGTCCATCACTCTTATGCAGGGGTCCCTGGGAGGTCCGGGCTTGCAAGAGGTAAATGGTTCGGGTACTTGAGGGTTCCCATTGACTGAAAACAGAAACAAGGTTATATAGCTATAATTGATGTACTGTACGTACCTAGGGGAAGGAAACCATCGGGTCTAACATCATATAACTCCGTCGCTTGTTCGTCTTCAGACTCATCCGGGTCTTCAGGCACATCTTCATCTTCAGACTCAGATTCGTCCGCAGGCTCGGGATTTATATCGACTGGGTTTTCCTCTATGTCCTCTGCGGCGCTGTGTAGCTGTCCACTCACCTCTTGAGTCACTCCATTGGCCACTTTCTGTCGCAGCAGCTCTCCAACAGGAACTACTGCGAATGTCCTGCAATCATCAGACCCTACATCGGCAATCTGGCGGCAAGCTTCCTCGAGGCCCTGTACTAGTTCGCCCATTACAATCTCGTTTGCGGATCAGAAGCATACAATACTCACAAGTGCGTCGATCCGAGTGGTGAAAACGCTTGTAAAATCGCTATCCATGTGATAATTTAGGTGTCTCGACGCAACGATTAGGTATGTGTCTGCCGTAGTCAGCCGCTCCTGTGTGCACACACTTTCAGAATAACAAATTTCAACAAAAGAGTAAGTACCTTGTGGTAATAAAAAGGTAGACTGCTACTTTGCGGGGGGCTAGCATTTTTGAGACGGTAGAGAGAACTTGGACGGGTTAGCTTTTCGTCCTTCCCACTTCGGCACAGTATCACCAACGCAAGGGCCTGGCCAAATACATACACATGCGCGTCTCCAAGCACCACCACCAAGGACCTGTTTTGCGCACACCAATCCTATAAAACCAAAGTAAACATTCACAGAAACAGCAATAATCCATCTGACAAGAAGAGAGATTACCACATACCCGGCAATCTGATGATCCTACCAGAGCCCGCAGCTCTTCATTCATCCTGCAAAAGAACCACCGATATTTTTTTGAAAAGTACAATGCACATACTCTTACTTTGTGAATGCGAGCTCCAGAGCTCGTGGAGTACCGAATGTTGACAGCTCCAGAGATGCTCGAATGTGATCCATGAGTCGAGATCGGCGTAACTTGAGAAGTTCGAGATGTACAGAATAGAGGTGCACATCTCTTACGTCCGGATAAGCTGCATGGAAAATTAGCACAACTCGCTCCTGCACTCTCCCTAGCTCTGGCAAGCACACGATACGTGGAGTCGCATCCTGGGGCGGCTCGACTATCACTGCCTCCATCGCCACAGCACAGCCCTAAGCCCTATAGCCTTTTTACGTTAGAGTTATTTTTATGGGTTATCGAGTGTTGACTTTGCTTGCTTAATCCTTCGCCTTTGCGCAAAGGAGAGCTCCATTTCCCTGTTCTAGCCAATGATGCGAGTGGCATGGAGAAATCCTTGTGAATCGCATCTACTGGCGAGCTAGAAGAAGAAGAGCAACAAAAACTTGTTCAAGGCTCTTTCTAATCCAAAAAGGCATGAAGCCCAGCTGTAAAGGTGAGTTCACCTTTTTCTCGTTTCTCTATATAAACGGGCTTTCCGTAATAGGTTCTCTCGTGAAGGTTTTGGCGAGATGAAGACGTCGTCGAAGATTTTAGTGTTCTTGTTTGCGATCTTGGCTCTCTGCGCGTGCGTGTATGGGAGGTCAGTTCCTCAGCTGCGGACTATCTACATGGGAGACTCAATCTTTGATGTTGGAACTAACAAGTACGTGAAGAACTCTGTTTCTCGTTGTGATTTTGTGCTGTATGGGAAGACAAGGTATAACCAGCCATCAGGAAGGTGTAGCGATGGGTTTCTAATTCCAGATCTGATAAACAAAGTGATCGGTTTGCCCTTTTCAAAACCATTCTTGGGCTTGAAAGGTGGGAGCCAACTTCCACTAAGCATCAACTTTGCGTCAGACGGTAGTGGACTGCTTGATTCTACTCACTCCGACTGGGGTGTCGTGTCGTTTAATGAGCAGCTAAAACAACTTGGACAGCTAGCCAACAAGATCCCCATGATGAATCTCAATGACTTTGTGGTTGTGATATCTTCGGGTGGCAATGACATTGCGGCAAATCTTCAAAACCTTGCTAATGTAGACTTGGAAGCAATGCTAGTGTTATTGGAGAAAGGCTTGGAGCAACTTTATAAATATGGATTCAGGAAGATTGTCTACTCTAGCCTTGGGCCGTTAGGCTGTGTGCCTATTGTCACGTCGGATGGAAATTGTGTGAGAGAGATCAACGATTTAGTAGAACAATTCAATTGGCAAGCTCGGGCGATTGTTTTGGGGGTGGCAAAGAAATTCCCAGGGATGAGAGGTGCATTTGTTGACGGCTATTCACTGATCAAATCGTACGTGGAGAACCCAAATAAGTTTGGATTCCAGAATGGAGGGGGTTGTTGCCCCAATTGCCTATCACACAAAAATACCTTGAGCGGGCTGTGCAGGAATCCAAGTGATTATGTTTTCTGGGATTTAATTCACCCAACAGAGCACACGTACACACTAGTGACGAAAGAATTCATGAAACAAATCAAGAAAATCTTGTAACTTCACAGAGCATTCTCATTCACAGAGCTTGCAACCAGGCAGAAGAAAGCTGCCGAATGGAAGCAACGTATCCATCCTTCGCCTGTTCTTCATTGCGAGCTGGCATTTGTGAGGCATCAGCAGTTTCTTTCTACTTCGACATGGAGCAACATGCCCCTCCAGCTATGACCAGCTCTAGGCCTTGCTCTACCACAGTTGCTCCCACCAGCGAGGCCATATTTAATAGATGGTGTTTTAGGTGAAATTAAAAAGTTAAAGAAAAGGAATATTAAAAGTAAAAAAAAAAAATCCGCCTTAAAATTAACTTTGCTCCAACCTTTATGAGTTAATAGTTACTATCGCATTTACTTTAATGAGTTTCTTTATTTAACCATGCATTTTTCGTTAGCTTAGATTTAAACAATTCACAGCCATCGGATCAGCTAATCTGACGGTTAGGATGCTGTGTAAATATATCTAAAGGCTAGTGTTTAGGGTAAGTTTTGAGGGGGCTGGTTTTGCTGTTGGCGGCGGCGCTGGGAGGAGGCGGCGTGGGAGGAGGCGTTATGTTTTTCTCAAACCATCAAAATGGTGGGGTGCCCATTCTCAACGTGGCTACTCAGTATTCGTTTTGGGCTGTCGCTACTGTTTTGTACAGTACGTTGAGGCGGCCAAAGCGAGAGGAAGTCGGGGAATCGAAGCCCCCGGCTGCCCCACACTTAGATGTAGGATTTTCGATTGTGTGAAACTACTAACAAGCAGGATCGAAGACCAGCTACCCAGCCCTCTCTTGGGGATTTCCTCTTTGAGGAGAACCCCTCCAAAACAAAAAACGAAGAAGAAGCATTCCTGTCGTTTTTTTGGTCTTCGAAACAGTGTTTGCCTTGTTGCTTGACAAGGATTAGGGCCCCCTCTGTTCCGCTCCATCCCCAAGTCTTCACAATGAAAATTAAGCTGGGGAAAAATTGTCATGCAGGAACATGATCAAGAACTCGTCGTGTGCAAGGCCTCCCTGCAAGCTTGATAAACAACAAAGAACAGGGAACTGCAAACCATAAGAACACTTCATACTCGCGAACTTCAGTTTCTTCCGATTGCTCATGACCCCCAAAGGAGCGTTTCTCTTTGGATCTAGCTAGGGTAGGGAGCGGCAGGGACAGGATCACCGGCATTTCATCGAGCTTGTAGCTGATCTTGATCATACCTTGGACGGCCATGAATTTCTGGTATCATACCCCTCTCTTAGCATTGCTTATTAGATCAGTGCACTTCTTCTTGCATGACTTTCCTTGTCCGGCCTGAGATGAATGCGTCTGATTTTCGATTTTCAGATAATTTCATAGCAGCGTCTACCTGGAAGAGCTCCCAAACGCATACTGTCCGATATGTGCTAGCTGGTGGTGGTGAGAGCGTACCATGTTAATTAGATTTAACTAGTATCAACAAATATCTGTGGATTGGATTTCAGGCATTACAACAGACTAGGATAAAACTTCTTCCTTAGAAAAGAAAAATGTGAGAGAAAGACACTGACACTAGAGGTACTTTGAGCTCTATCTAGTATATTTTCTAATTGTAAATCATTTTATTGTCGATTTTCTATCGAATCAATATATCTAGACTTCATACAGGTAACACTTGCTTTATCTTTCTTGCTTTTCCAACGTTGGTTTCAGTTTGATATTTTAGTGTCAATCTTCATTCCGGAAAGTTTTCTTCTAATTCTCAAGCTGCTTTGACAAGTTCCTCCAGAGGCAAGATGCTTTTTACTTAAGTTTTTTCAAAGAGTTTCTATCGATTTTATACTCTGCATGGCTGTGGCCTTGCAGTGTCTGCTCCAGCCAAGGTAGCGTTTGGGGACATGCCAAGGACGTGATCCTCCCAGTAAGGCGCAAGTGGATCTTCACATATATTTATATCATGCAACTCAAATTAACCAGGTAACTCTCGAGTCAAGAGACAAACCGGTTCTCAACACTTAATACTTTGACCAGTCCAGAAATAGGCGTGATCGAGGTCGCTACTTTCTCATGCTCCTTGTCGCAATTCTTTTGAGCCAGGGTCCTGGAGATACAAAGTCAAGCTCTACAAAGCAAGTATGAAGAGAGACACACGCCTTTACTTGGCTCATTCTTATGTCTGTATTATTATCATATATATGATGTGGAAGTTTTAAAATTGTTTAAAGTTTGCAAAAATGTGAAGTATAATTTTTTTTATAAAAATAAAAAAATATTTAAAAAAATAAATATAAAAATGTTTATAGCTAAAAAATGATAAGAAATTAATAAAAAGTTTTAAAACTTCAAGTTGGTATAGTGTATATGTGTCAATTATAACTACATTTGCTATAATGCCCACAACAAAATTCTAATTTTTCTTTCTTAAGATCTTCATTACAAACTTTTTTTTGTTTGTGGGTGTCCCAGAAGTTTATGAATTTTTTGTAGCAACATGCCAAGCACTTCCAAATGTTTAATGTCAATAGGATAAAGTACACTCGCATGTGTTTTATGATAAGAATCAAGTAAGTAACATATGTTAGCATAGAGTTAAAAAAATTGGTAGTAGTTGTGTGAGCACAAGGTAATCCAATTTTTTATCATCCAAAGCATGAGCAAGACTATGTTAGTATGTTAACCACACAAGTATGCTCTTGTGTCTATATTTCAAATATAGTAAGATCTAAGGGCATGAGAAACCTTATGAAATTGCATCATAAAGAGGTTTCATAATAGCTCAATTATTATTTTTGGATTGATGCTCAAGTAGAGGATAGCCAAGGTCAAGTCCAAGTCCAGCCAAAATGAGTAAAGGCTGTGTGCATATGTTCTTATTGTGCATAAGCTTCACTCAGCTATTGAGGGCTTTGGCTACCCTTTGGCACTTGAAATATGAACCTTACAACTATGCCATCTTAGTTGATGCTGGTTATACATTGCCTTCACTCCATCTTTGGGTGCTAGAACATATGTGCTTTGCATTAACTACTTAGTTGATCTTACTAGTAGTCATATGTCTGTTTCAAAGATTAAGCCATGAATGTATAAATATAAATTGTTTTATATTGTGAAATTGTGAATGGCTTATTAAATTAATAATAGTTTATTTGATAGTACCTTACTACTCAGATAACTATAGTAATTCTATAACTAATATGTGTAAAGAGTCCTGACCTTCAAAAGGGATGCACTTACTAGATTCAAGACTAATGCGTACTCATTTATATTCTCAGTGGTTCATGATAACTTGTCAAATCATATGGTCCTCGTGTCAGTGATACTTAAATTAAATTTCTACCCTATCAACTTTTGATGGTAGGATATAATAGGGAATTAGGGTTTGATTTTGAGACACAGATACCACATCTAGGGAAGGTAGCAAACGCACGAATTATCCAATTCTGACATTGGGAGGTACTAACAATAAATAATAATACCGGCCTTTCAAAATTTGGTAATTGGAATGAGTACAATATAAATCTCTTAAGGAAGATTCATTAGAGGGCACGTCTAGTGCCAATAGCTATAGTAATTCTAATTCTAATAACATGTTATTATAGTTAAAAAGCTCATTTGGATCTCAGGACAAGATGAATGGTTTCCCTATATGCACTAGTCACCCCATTCTATGAGTCAATGATGCTAATTTGATCTTTACTGGCTAGGGTGTGGAGTCTGATAATGTTATTTTGAAAAAATTAAAGTGCTCAAAACAAACTCATACTCTAAATGCATTAGTATGGAATAATGTAATAGGACTCTAATCCTGTTGTGTTGGTCTCCAAGATATGAGTAATGATTAGTTGGGACAATTGAGGGCATTTGTACTCTATTGTTAGAGATGAAATTCTTAAGCATTTGCTGAGGATGCTTTTATTAATCAAGAATGAAAGTTAGGAGCTCAAATATGATTAAATACCATTTTAGTCTTAACCATAGATGATGATGATTAGGGATTGGCAGATGTTATTTGGATGACAATGCCATCACCTCATGAAAAATCAAAGTCTTTGAGTTCCAAGAGGAGTATGGTTGCAAAGCTAAAACTTAAAGGAATTTATGAAAGGGTATTATTTGGAGTGAAGCTTGTGGTTTGATGAAGAAACTTACTAAGTTTAGATATAGTAAGAATTAATAGATTAAGAGCTCTTTCTTGATTCTATAGGTTGTAATTTCTTAGTTGGTGAAGTGATTTGTTTGGTTAATTTTATTAACAAACAAGACCCCAGCCTAGTAACTAGTGTTTTCTCCAAGCTAGCTTCTTAGAGAGGCTATTTACTTTTGGTGGATAGAAGTTTGAAGCAATAATAGATTTGTGATGCCTTTAGATGTTTTGGCTGCACATGCACTACATTGATGAACTCAACAAGTGCATGCCTATGTCAATGTTAAAACCTTGACATTAACATTGGTAGAGTTGATATTAGAGTGAAATGAGATATTTCTTCATCAATATATTGCAAAAGATAAATTTTTGATCTATAATTATTCAGATAGTTAGTAATTAATTAAGCCTCATTGGAAATTGATAATTTGCTTCATGAGTTTTGACAAAGATAATATTGGTGATTTGGTTATAGCTTTATGTTATTAATGTTCATGCATTTGCTAGTTAGCAATTATACTGACATTCAATAAATTGAGTGGTAAGTTGGTGTCAATGCGATGGCATAGTGAGTCCAAAGAAAATAATCTCTATAATAGACCCATGGGAGGGTGTTAGCTATATTATAGATGAACTTTTTTAGTAGGGTTGAGTTTTGGCTTTTCTTTGAAAAGTGACTTAATTAGCTAGTTTTGCAAAATGAAGAATTAGTGATTAATACTAAACTTGTTAGATCCTTGTTGGTTTAAGTTTGAAATTATTGATTATTGATAATTCTCATTACACTTGTTATAAAGTGTGTTACATGTTAAAATTTATAAAAGATGGTTTGGTGATCACTTGTTGAGCATGGATTTTAAATTAACATAGATATACTCTTTATTAACTTTTGCATTATGAAGTTTTGGCCTATGAATTTGCTAAGGTGGAAATTATAGGTTATATCATGATTTCTTTTTAAACATTAAAGTTAGTCAGTATGAAACTTATGATTGTTATTATATAGGATTTAGTTATAAACTTCTTTGAGCTTTTGGTTCTTGATCATCTGGGATAGTTGATTATCTTTATTAAATATTATATTTAATTATTATTGCTAATAATCATATGCCATTCTATTCTATTTGGTAATGATTATCAACAATATAACTTATTTAGTTAATGCATTTCTCACAAAATATGAATATCATGAATTTTTTCTAGAGTTGTTTCTTTGGCAGTGGTCTCAAGTGTGCATCAACAAGAATGTCAATCTTTTTAAAGGGGGGAGAACATATCATAAATAGTATCAAAAGTTGTCTATTAGTAAGACTTTTTGAATATTCTTCTTTTACTGTTATAATAGCAGAAACCTGAGCTAATTAAGAAACTAATTAATATGTATGCATTTAGACCAAAAGGGCACTAAAGAAAGAAATTATAAATTATAAATGAGAAATTTATATTGTTAATTTGCACTTGCTAATGTTGAAAACCCTTGCAATATTGAGCTTAGTCTCTCAATATATTCAATAGGTGATAGATTATCAATGTGGTAAGACAATGATGACCTATTCTCAATCACAGCTAAAAAAAGTTGGAATGCCTTCAGAAGTGACTGGAAAGGGGGGTCTGTTGCACCGACAAGATACATAACGATCATAATCCTTAAATGCAAGGAGGTTTGTTGCAGCTACCCAGTGTCTCCAGGTGGGTTCGTCCTTTATGACAAAGTGAACCTACAATTTTGAACACAGAATAACAAAGGCATGTCTAATCCAGGGAAGCTTACCTCAATGGACACTTTAGCAATTTTGAGTGCCTTTTGTACGCTTTCTACAGCAATCCTTGCCACTTTATCCAGAGGAAACCTGAAACACAATGCGAACTCAGTATACAATAGGTAAGGTGTGGGTACAAACCCGCCATATCTGCACAAGATAGCTGGGAACGCTATGTGCTTAACGCCCTCCTTGCAAGCAAGTGTTATAGCGTTCCTGTAATAGACAAAGCACAATGTATCAAATTTGCTACACACTCTGGCATACCTGTAAGTGAGACCAAGATACTCAGCAGCTTCCATGTCCCTGTCTTTGTAGTATTTTGGGCCTTGAATAACAATGATTTTAGGTGCTGGCAGTCCTCCTGAAGGGCTGAGAAACAAGTCAGTTAAAAGTTTTAAAAGGAAATGAGGAAAGACAGTTACATGATATCCAAGCCAGTAAAGGAACCAGTAGCAATACATATTTCTGAAAAGAGAAAAGCTCATGTCAAATGCCAAACACCCCTTTGCTTTACCTCTGTGTATCTGACCTCCAACAGGAACTACAATAGCGTCATTCTTTCCGTCTACAAACCACTCTTTTATGTCCCCGTTTTTAATCACGAACTTGCAAGAGCCGACTTTACAAACAAGCTTGAGGTCCTTTTCCTGATCAAAAGCCACTAAATCTCAAACCACAAACTCAGATAAACAAACAAAACGAGAGGTAGATTTGAACCTTGAGGTCCATCACTCTTATGCAGGGGTCCCTGGGAGGTCCGGGCTTGCAAGAGGTAAATGGTTCGGGTACTTGAGGGTTCCCATTGACTGAAAACAGAAATAAGGTTATATAGCTATAATTGATGTACTGTACGTACCTAGGGGAAGGAAACCATCGGGTCTAACATCATATAACTCCATCGCTTGTTCGTCTTCAGACTCATCCGGGTCTTCAGGCACATCTTCATCTTCAGACTCAGATTCGTCCGCAGGCTCGGGATTTATATCGACTGGGTTTTCCTCTATGTCCTCTGCGGCGCTGTGTAGCTGTCCACTCACCTCTTGAGTCACTCCATTGGCCACTTTCTGTCGCAGCAGCTCTCCAACAGGAACTACTGCGAATGTCCTGCAATCATCAGACCCTACATCGGCAATCTGGCGGCAAGCTTCCTCGAGGCCCTGTACTAGTTCGCCCATTACAAGCTTGTTTGCAGATCAGAAGCATACAATACTCACAAGTGCGTCGATCCGAGTGGTGAAAACGCTTGTAAAATCGCTATCCATGTGATAATTTAGGTGTCTCGACGCAACGATTAGGTAAGTGTCTGCCGTAGTCAGCCGCTCCTGTGTGCACACACTTTCAGAATAACAAATTTCAACAAAAGAGTAAGTACCTTGTGGTAATAAAAAGGTAGACTGCTACTTTGCGGGGGGCTAGCATTTTTGAGACGGTAGAGAGAACTTGGACGGGTTAGCTTTTCGTCCTTT
>NW_003314405.1:195060-261469 GCF_000143415.4 Selaginella moellendorffii | reverse complement strand
CATCTGACAAGAAGAGAGATTACCACATACCCGGCAATCTGATGATCCTACCAGAGCCCGCAGCTCTTCATTCATCCTGCAAAAGAACCACCGATATTTTTTTGAAAAGTACAATGCACACTCTTACTTTGTGAATGCGAGCTCCAGAGCTCGTGGAGTACCGAATGTTGACAGCTCCAGAGATGCTCGAATGTGATCCATGAGTCGAGATCGGCGTAACTTGAGAAGTTCGAGATGTACAGAATAGAGGTGCACATCTCTTACGTCCGGATAAGCTGCATAGCACAACTCGCTCCTGCACTCTCCCTAGCTCTGGCAAGCACACGATACGTGAAGTCGCATCCTGGGGCGGCTCGACTATCACTGCCTCCATCGCCACAGCACAGCCCTAAGCCCTATAGCCTTTTTACGTTAGAGTTATTTTTATGGGTTATCGAGTGTTGACTTTGCTTGCTTAATCCTTCGCCTTTGCGCAAAGGAGAGCTCCATTTCCCTGTTCTAGCCAATGATGCGAGTGGCATGGAGAAATCCTTGTGAATCGCATCTACTGGCGAGCTAGAAGAAGAAGAGCGACAAAAACTTGTTCAAGGCTCTTTCTAATCCAAAAAGGCATGAAGCGCAGCTGTAAAGGTGGGTTCACCTTTTTCTCGTTTCACTATATAAACGGGCTTTCTGTATTAGGTTCTCTCGTGAAGGTTTTGGCGAGATGACGAAGATTTTAGTGTTGGTGTTTGCGATCTTGGCTCTCTGCGCGTGCGTGTATGGGAGGTCGGTTCCTCAACTTCGGACTATCTACATGGGAGACTCAATCTTTGATGTTGGAACTAACAAGTACGTGAAGAACTCTGTTTCTCGTTGTGATTTTGTGCCGTATGGGAAGACAAGGTATAACCAGCCATCAGGAAGATGTAGCGATGGGTTTCTAATTCCAGATCTGATAAACAAAGTGATCGGTTTGCCCTTTTCAAAACCATTCTTGGGCTTGAAAGGTGGGAGCCAACTTCCACTAAGCATCAACTTTGCGTCAGACGGTAGTGGACTGCTTGATTCTACTCACTCAGACTGGGGTGTCGTGTCGTTTAATGAGCAGCTAAAACAACTTGGACAGCTAGCCAACAAGATCCCCATGATGAATCTCAATGACTTTGTGGTTGTGATATCTTCGGGTGGCAATGACATTGCGGCAAATCTTCAAAACCTTGCTAATGTGGACTTGGAAGCAATGCTAGTGTCATTGGAGAAAGGCTTGGAGCAACTTTATAAATATGGATTCAGGAAGATTGTCTACTCTAGCCTTGGGCCGTTAGGCTGTGTGCCTATTGTCACGTCGGATGGAAATTGTGTGAGAGAGATCAACGATTTAGTAGAACAATTCAATTGGCAAGCTCGGGCGATTGTTTTGGGGGTGGCAAAGAAATTCCCAGGGATGAGAGGTGCATTTGTTGACGGCTATTCACTGATCAAATCGTACGTGGAGAACCCAATTAAGTTTGGATTCCAGAATGGAGGGGGTTGTTGCCCCAATTGCCTATCACACAAAAATACCTTGAGCGGGCTGTGCAGGAACCCAAGTGATTATGTTTTCTGGGATTTAATTCACCCAACAGAGCACACGTACACACTAGTGACGAAAGAATTCATGAAACAAATCAAGAAAATCTTGTAACTTCACAGAGCATGCTCATTCACAGAGCTTGCAACCAGGCAGAAGAAAGCTGCCGAATGGAAGCAACGTATCCATCCTTCGCCTGTTCTTCATTGCGAGCTGGCATTTGTGAGGCATCAGCAGTTTCTTTCTACTTCGACATGGAGCAACATGCCCCTCCAGCTATGACCAGCTCTAGGCCTTGCTCTACCACAGTTGCTCCCACCAGCGAGGCCATATTTTTCTTTCGACGGTGTCATGTTGACGAAGGTGATGGATTTGATCTTCACAGCAATTCATCACGACTACAGAAGCTTTCTAGTGGGACATTCAGCACTCAGGCAAGACCTTATCACATCCCCGCACAACAGACTCACAGCAGTGTGATCTCTTCAGCTGCAAGCATGCCAAATAGTTTCCATCAATATCACCACTTCCTACGACCACCATACTTTGGTAACTTCTACTCTTGCACAATCCCTCTGCTCGATGATAATATGATGGACCAGAAGGAAAGTTTGACGAGGTGTAAGTGATTTATGCTGACAACCCAATGGCTATTTATTCTGAAAGGTTTTTCTCTCAAAGAAGATGTGCAAGTCAGGCCATGCTTCTCTAGCAGCTCCATCTTAAGGAAATCGATTGACTAGTTCTGTTAATAATTCTTATAATAAAACAATGTCTTACATGCTCTCCCAATCCATGAGAATTTTTGAGTCAACTAGTATCAACGAAAGGATGCTTCATGAGTTGACCAGCAAGAGGAAACTGGAGGAGGCCAAAGCTTTGTTCGATCAGATGCCACACCACAGCTTGATGCTGTGGAATATGGTTCTTACTGCTTATGCTCGATCAGGGTACCTTGAACAAGCAAGAATTTTCTTTGAGAAAATACCGCAAAAAGACATTGCAATCTATAACTCAATGCTCACATCGTATGGTCGTGCTGATGAAGCTGTTAAAGCTAATCAGCTGTTTGATAAAATGCCAGCGTGGGATTCTGTATCTTGGAACTCATTACTAGCAGCATATGCCTGCATTGGGGATGTAGACAAGGCAAAACGAGTGTTTGATAAGATGCCAGAGAAAATTTTAGTGTCGTGGAACACGCTTCTCACAACTTACGTTCAAAACCGAAATGTTTCTGATGCAATCTTTATATTTCATGGAATTCCAGTCAGGGATTTGATCACTTGGAACGTAATGCTATCAGTATATGCTCATGAAGGGCGTATTCAAGATTGCTTTAAGGTATTTCAAGAGATGCCTGAGAGGGATCAGGTCAGCTGGAATTCGGTGCTGGGAGCAGTTTGCTCTAGCCCAGATCATATCAACCTAGCGCTACAAATTTTCCATCTCATCCCCATGAGAACGCTCAGTTCCTACAACACACTACTCCACTGTCTGTGCGAAGCTGGTCTCGTTGTCAATGCAAGAGAGCTGTTTGATCGAATGCCCGAGCGAGATCTCCTCACTTGGAACACGATGATTGCCACAAATTCTGGAGACGGATCGATCGATCAAGCACAAAGAGTCTTTGATGAGATGAAAGAGAGAAGCTTGGTGTCATTTACGTGTATCATCAATCTCTACTCGCAAGCCGGGAATATGGACATGGCCAAGAACATTTTCTTTTGCGATATGCCATGCTGGGATCTAATCTCTTCCAGCGCAATGCTAACTGCGCTATCTCGCCACGGGGATTTGATCCAAGCCGAGTATTTGCTCGAAAAAATCCCGAGGCTTGATATGGCGCTCTTGACGACAATGATCGGACTGTACGCGCCAAGTGGACAGATAGAGAAATCCAAAACACTATTTAGTTGCCCTTCTTTTTCAGACAAGGATGAAATTTTCTGGAATTCAATGCTATCAGCAATTGCCGTATATGGGCAATTGCAGAAAACAGAGAGTTTCTTCCAGCTTATACCCAACAAGGGTGTGGTGACATGGACATCACTAATGAAGTGTTATGCCATGCACGGGTACGTGGATAGGGCGAAAGCGATATTTGTTTTGATGCCCGAGCACGATGCTATTGCTACAAACACGATGCTCGCTGCAATTACCCTAACTGGGGATATTTCAAAATGCTTGGAGTTCTTTCACGCGATCCCGGCAAGGAGCTCCACCTCATGGAGCACTGTGATTGCTGCGCTTGCTAGGGCGGACGAGACCCTCGATCGCGCCAGGGATCTCTTTGACAGGATGCCAGTAGCCTTCAAGCGACCATGGAGTGGGATGATGGGCGCTTGCTGCCGCAAGGGCGATTGGCGCGGCGTGATCGATCTCTTCTCGGAGATGAGCACGCTCGAATCGCCCGACGAGCTGTGCTTCGTGGCGCTCTTGATCGCTTGCAGCCAGCAAGGAGGACTGAGTGATGGGAGGGCGAAATTCGCGTCGATGGGCAGGGATTTTGGAATGGCGGCCACGAAGCAGCACTATAGCTGCTTGATCGATCTCCTGGGTCGCGCAGGATACCTCGGGTTTGCGAAGAATCTGATAGAGAGCATGCCATTCTTCGCCGATAGCTCGGATTGGCTGTGTCTTCTCGGATCCTGCATTAAATTCAAGGATTTCGGCATGGCGATCGACGCGGCACGGCAGATCCTCCGCTTAGATCCACGAAATCCCAGAGCCTATGTGTTCTTGGCCAGCATTTGTAGTAGTCAAGAGCCCTAGCTCTTGTCCTAGGGTTCTTGAGAGAATGAATGAGATACTGCAATGCCGGCAGGGCCAGGCGCGGGATCGCTTGGATTTCCAGGTATTTTGGCGAGCCAAGCGATGGCGCTGGCCCGGCGGCAGAGTTTGTTGCGGCATTGAGGGCTTGCGGCGTCTTGAAAGATCTGGAACTCGGCAAGATCATCGCGGGCAAGGTCGGCAAGATAGACAAGTATGCCCAGACAGCGATCATCGATATGTATTCCAGGTGTGGAGAGATTGGAGAAGCTCGGAAGTCCTTTGACAGTCACATCCAGTGCCGCGATGCTGCTCCCTGGAACGCGATGATCCTGGGGTATGTGAGGAACGATCTGAGCTCTCTGGCGCTGGAACTCTTTGCCAGGATGAGAGGATTGGCTTGCGAACCAGATGGTCGATCGTTCGTGGCTGGATTGGCGGCTTGTTCTAGCCTGGCAACCAAAGAACAGGGAGAGCTCATCGATGGAAAGCTCGTGAAGATGGAGAGTTTGGCGAGAGGAATGGCTCTTTATTCTGACGCTGCGAAGAAGGGCTGTCACACAGAGATCTTTGTCGCGAACTCCATGCTGGATTTGTGTGGGAAATGCGGGAGCTTGGTGGATGCTCGCAAGATTTTCGACCGCATGGACTGCCACGACGTGGTTTCGTGGACGTCGCTGATCCTGGTCTACGCGGAGAACTGTGAAGAAGAAATCGCTCTCGAGTTGATCGACCTTATGCAGTGCAGTGGCTGTTCTCCAAACTCTCGGACGTTCGTGGCCGGATTGATGGCTTGCTCGAGTTTGGCAGTGAAAGATCAAGGTGGCAGGCTTCTCAAAGTGAGGTGCTTGGAGAAAGGCAGGGATTTGCACCATCGAGCGGTGGAGAGTGGCTGCGGGGGTGATGTTTTCGTGGCCAGCGCTCTCATCGACATGTACTCGAGGTGTGGAAGCTTGGAGGACGCCGAGAACGCCTTCGCAGCTGTCACACCTTCTCGCGACCCGGTTCCGTGGAACGCACTGATCCACGGGTGTGTTCTCAACGGCAAGAGCGAGCTGGCTCTGGAGAAGTTCCAGCGGATGAAAGCCACTGGCTGCGCTCCAAACGATCGAACTTACGTTGCCGTGCTCGTGGCTTGCTCGAGCTTGGCCACTGCTTCCAAGGAAGAAGAAGAAGATGGCCGAGCTTTCTCCAAGGCGAGATGCTTGGAGAAAGGACTGGCAATCCATGCCGAAGCTGCGAAGTCCCAGTTCGATTTAGACGCTTACGTCGCGAGCGCTCTGGTGGAGATGTACGCCAGGAGTGGAAGCATGGAGGACGCGCTTGAGGTTTTCCGGGAGATGGTGCCAAGCCCGACGGTGGCAGCTTGGAACTCGATGATCCTGGGATATGTAGCAAGCGGGGAGAGCGATGTAGCTCTCAAGTTCTTCGCCAGCATGGACGAGCGGCCGGATTCACAGAGCTTCGTAGCAGCGATGATGGCAGTGTCGAGCTTAGCCGCGAGAGAAGAAGGGGACGATCATCGGAGAAGGAAGAGTTTCTGGCTCCAGAGAGGGACTGATCTTCACGATCGAGCAGCCGAGCAGGGGTGTGATTCCGACGTCTACGTTGCATGCACGCTGGTGGATATGTACTCCAAGTGTGGTAGCATGGATCGAGCTCGCAGAGTTTTTGACGAGAAGTGTGGAGCTGGGAATCCAAATCTCGATCCAGCGAGCGTGAGCGTGGTGGCCTTGAACGCGCTGCTGCTAGGCTATGCCGAGAATGGAAAACCGGAGCTGGCGTTGGAGATGTTCGAGAGCTACAAAGAAACGTCCCAAGTTAACGAGAGAACATTCGTAGCGGCGATGGTGGCGTGCTCGAGCATGGTGGAATCGTTAGAAGGAGTGCCCGACCGGAGAAAGCTTCTCGAGAGAGGGAGGAGGATCCACTCAAGAGCCACGAGGAAGTTCTTCGATAACAACGTCTTCGTCACCAACTCGCTGGTGGATTTCTACGCAAAGTGTGGCAGCATGGCCGAGGCTCGAGCGGTGCTTGATCGTAGAAGGAGCTCCTCGCCGATTCCATGGAACTCGATGATCCTGGGATACGCGGCCAGCGGCGAGAACGAGCTAGCTCTCGAGCTCTTTGCGTCCATGAGAGCTGAAACAGTGGCGATGGATGCTAGAACTTACGTCGCGGCTCTCTCGGCGTGCTCGAATATGGCGGCTCCCCAATCTGGAGTAGCGATCCACGCGGAGATCTGCCGCCAGGGACTCGAAAGCCGGGAGTTTGTGGCGAGCTCGCTCGTGGATTTCTACGCCAAGTGTGGGAAGATGGGCGCTGCTTGCCAGGTCTTTGATTCGATCGCCACGAAGAGCACGGTGTTGTGGAACGCAGTGCTTGCTGGCTATGGCGGCCAAGGAGATTCTTCCCGGGCACTGGAAACTTTCCAGAGAATGGTCGATGAAGGCATCGAGCTGGGGGGTGTGACGCTTCTCTCGATCCTCACTGCGTGTAGCCGTGCTGGCCTGGTAGAAACTGGCAAGAAAATCTTCGCGCGCATGGAATTCCAGCCTCGAATCGAGCACTACCAGTGCATGATCGATCTTCTCGGACGCGCGAATCGCTTGGAGGAGGCTCTAGCAATGATCCGGAGCATGCCCTACGACGCTACAGTGGTGTCGTGGACGACGCTGCTTGGAGCCTGCGAGAAATGGAAGAATGTGGAGATTGGAGAGCTCGCATTTCGATCGCTAGTGAGCTTGGATGAGAATCACGGCGCAGCGTACACATTGATGGCGAAGATTTTGGCTGGATCGGCAGGAATGCCTCCTCCTCGCGGGAAATCGCAAGAACTGGTAAGAAATATTTCCACCAGGTATAAACCCTAAACGAAGGCCTATTGGAATGCATGCTTGTGGCGATGGCGCTCTAAATGCCGCTGGCGACTGGCGCTACAAGGGAGAAGGCGCATCCAATGTTGTGCTCGACTATCGTGGATCGGATTCACAGCTCGTAAGTCTGGATTTCTTTCTTTCTCGGGATTTCGATAGAATGCAGCCAAGCGAGCTTCTTCCATGCAGCTTGGAACAGTGCTGAGGATCCGGAAGGCGCCACTGCGAGAGAATGGAGGGGGGTGCGCTCCTGTTCTCTCCGATCTGGAGAGAAATCTCTGGAAAGATTGGCCTGCCGTGGCGTCCTCGAGCAACGAAGAGGAATTGCGCCACGTATACGTGAGAGATGTGATGCGGCCATTGCTGGGTGAGGACTACGTTGATTCCGGGGTGTGTGTTCTCTACTAAGATTTTTCTTTCTATCCTTTCTCATTCTTCTCGAGAGATGAGATGCGTCTTACGCGAAGTTTTTTTCTTCCAGGTAATCGTCCCAGTGTCGAGAAAGTTTTTGGAGGACGTTTCTCAACACATTCGAGCAAATCGACCAGCATGGAGAGCTGAGGAAGCCGACCTGGATTTTTCCAGCAAGAACGTTCTTGCCGTGTGCGACCACACCTTGTTTCCAGGTTTGTTTCGTTGCTTGGTGTTTGACTTGGAGAGTTCTAAGTGCACCATCTCTTTTCCAGGCGTGAGAGCGAATGAATCCGACTCTCCCACCTTGTCTATCGAGATAAAGGTCTGGTTTCTTCTTTCTCTTGTGGTTTTAGTGATGGCCAGGCTTTTTTTTCAGCCCAAGTGGGGATACTTGCCACAGTCCGATGCCATTTCAACCGAAAATCACGTGAAGAAGGTGGTTTCCCGCTTCGCAATGCACCAGCTTCTCAAGTTCGTTCAAGGCAAGGTATGCAAAATTGATTCTTTCACCTAGCTAGTATGAACTTCTTTCTTCTTTTGTCTACAGATACGAAGCTCTAGCTCTTACTGCCCGCTTGACCTCTTTTCTGGAACGCGCGATGGAATAATCAAGGCTTTGAACGCCTTGTTCAAGAGTCCTCAGAACAACTTACGGGTTTTCAAAGACGGCAACAGGATCTTCACTGGAAGTGTAGACGGTGCACAGGACTCGACTGACAGCAGTGCGAGCCGTGATCTTCTAGAAAGATCTCTGGTGGACTTCACGGATTCTGTGACGGGCCAAAGGTTGGACGTACTCGAGAAGCTGATAGCGGAGATCTTGCACAGCAGCGAGACCCTGAGGAAGCTGTTGCAGACACAACAGCTTGACAGTTTGGACATTGAAGGCGTCATACACCTGTACTATAGCTTCGTGGGGTTGCACTGCCCGGAGTGTGGATCCGACAAAACAGGATGCTCCATCGATTCGGACGTTGACAAGCGATCCGTTTTATTCGCAAGCCCCCACTCCATGCCAGCTGATGAGCAAAGACGAAATCTCTGCAAGTTTCTTATAGCCGCCACTGCGAAGGATTGCAGCCTCATGGTCACCTTAAAGCCGCTTGACGATTCCATCGTTGCGTCGTCCGTGACCAGGAGCATCATCTCTTGTCCAACGACTGGAAGATCTTACGTCTACAAGGTATAGTCTTTACTCCCCATGATGAGAGTCATTTGACAAGCTTTACTCCGCAGATATCATTCTTGGACCTGGATTTGAAGCGGCTGGACAAGATCCCTCACTACTTTCGCTTGGACCAAAGCATTGTCAAGTTCTACGCAGAGCACACTACATGAGACTGGGCCAGTCGAATCTTTGAATAACTGTGAGTTTTGGACGACCTTCTCACATTGCTTTTTCTCCTTTGCTTTCAGAAAGTATTTAGGGGTTAAGAGAGCGAGAGGCAAGGGAAGCAGCAAAAAAGCTGAAGAGGTAAATGGCCGCCAGTGCTACCAATGCTTTCAATGGCACTGCCTGGCGGAGCGTCCGCTCGAGCATTCGCTACTGGGCCGCGGAGCACCCGCCGGTTGCCAGATTCCGATGGGACTTCAACACCTTCGGTGCGTCGTGGACGTTCCTGGTCGCCTCCGTGCCGCTCTACCTCTCGCTCGTCCTGCTGCTCAGGCTCCTGCTCAGCTTCCGCAAGAGGCCGGTTCCATTGGGTCCGGTGCCAGTGCTGCACAACATCGTTCTCGTGGTGGGATCTGCGGCCATGTTTATCGGCTGCCTCCAAGCTACGGTGATTGAGATCCAGGAGAACAGGTGGCTGTGGAACAAGAAGAAGGGGCTCAACTGGCTACTGTGCTTCCCGCTGGGGACGAGATCCGTGGGGAGGGTCTTCTTCTGGTCCTACGTTTACTACCTCAGCAAGTTCTACGAGCTGCTCGACACCGCTATCCTCATCCTCCGCAAGAAGCCGCTGACGTTCCTCCACGTCTTCCACCACTCGACCGTGATCGTGATGTGCTTCTTTTGGCTCCAGTTCACGCAGTCGCTCCAGGTGATCGCGCTGCTCACCAACACCGGCGTTCACGTCGCCATGTACACGTACTACTTGCTGTGCAGCCTCGGGCTCCACCCGCCGTGGAAGAAGATGGTGACCAACTTGCAGATCTATCAGTTCCTCTTCAGCTTCGTGGTGTCGCTGGCGATGATGGTGCTCCATTTGGGGGGCGAGGGCTGTGCTGGGATCGGGGCTTGGTCCTTCAACTTTGGTTTCAACATCATCCTGCTCATGCTCTTCGCGAATTTCCACTCGCAGCAGTACGGGAATGCCAACGGCCAGGGAAAGAAGAAGAGGATGTAGCAGCAAGTAAGCCATCTCTTTCCTTTCACTATAGCTCAGTAGCTCTGTAGAGTTACGCTCTCGCTCTCTCTCTCTCTCTCTCTCTTCTTCTCTAGCTATTCTTCCAGCTCCATCGTTCCTTTTTGTTCTTCGCTTTTTCTCTTGGAAAAGAGCGATGATCTCTTCTTGAAGTTGGATGATTTACGCAATAGCTTGCTCGTCACCTCTGCCTGGCTCTAGTCTACCGCCTCGTAGCTTCGCTGATGGCACCCCCACGACTTTCCACCAGAACAAGATGATCGAAGCCTATGGAAAGTGTGGAAGGCTCGAGGATGCTCTCGACGTCTTCCACGCCATTCGCGACAAAGATTCCTTCTCCTGGAACCTAATGCTCGCTGCCTTGTGCCGCGCCGGGGAGCTCAAAGATGCCAGGGCCTTGCTGGATTCCATGCCAGAGAAAGATCTGGTGTCGTGGAACACGATGCTCGCGGCATACGCCCAAACTGGGCATCTTGGTCTAGCCGAGGAGATCTTTGCCGCAATGCCGTTTTGGAGCCTGGCCACGTGGAATGCCATGCTGGCAGGGTACGCAGAGAACGACCAGCTGGACCAATCCCAGCGCGTCTTTCGGGCAATGCCGGAAAAGAATCTGGTAACGTGGACTGCCTTGGTCACAGCACTTGCCAGGAACGGGCATTTGGAGGATGCGGCGTCTGTGTTTGGAAATATGCCAGTACGGAACGTGGTGTCGTGGAACGTTATGCTCTCTGCGTACGGACAGAACTGGCAGTTGGAAAAGGCTCAGGCCATGTTTAACAAAATGCCCGAGAGGAGTTGCAAGAGCTTCAATGCGATGCTCTCGGCATATGCCGTGTATGGGCATATGGAAGAGTCGAAAGCGTTGTTTGATGATATGCCACAGAGAGACATTGTGAGCTGGAATGTCCTGATTGCGGCGTATGCTCAGAATGGTTACGTTCTTCGTGCTCGAGAGATGTTTGAAAAGATGCCCGAGAGGAATCTTGTGTCGTGGAATTCCATGGTCTCTCTTTATGCCGACGCTGGAAAAATCCAAGAAGCGGAGGCTTTTCTCGATAGCATGAGCGAAAGGAACGTAGTGTCGTTTAACGCGTTGCTTTCAGCATATGCCCAGAACGGGCAACTTTTGCGAGCCAAGGGCCTGTTTCGGGAAATGCCGTACCACAGCATGGTGTCGTGGAACGCCGTACTGTCCGGGCATGCACAAGACGGAAGGCTTGACGACGTGGTCTCCCTGTTTCGTATTATGCCGTACAACAACCACGTGTCGTGGAATGTCCTCGCCACGGCAAACGCCATACAGGGAAATCTCGAAGAGACAAAGAGAATCTTCGATGGAATGCCACAGCATGATCCGTACTCTTGGAATCTGATGTTGTCGGCTTTCGGGGAGAAAGGCTATCTGGAAGACGCGAAAAGAGTTTTTTACGCGATGCCAGTGAGGAACACAGTGTCGCTGTGCGCGATGATCTCTGCATATGCCCGAAATGGGCATCTTCACCAGGCAAAGGAGTTGTACGAAACCATGCCGAGGAAAAGCCTCTTTGCGTCTTGCTCCATTGTCACTGCTCACGTCGAGAATGGACACCTCGAAACAGCGGCAAAGATCTTCGATGCGATGCCCGATAACGATGATCCGGTTGCCTATGCAGCGCTGCTTGGAGCTTACGCTCAAAATGGACACTCGACTCAAGCGTTCCAGCTCTTCCACCGGATAAGTTTGATCGACTCACACTCACACCAGCAAGCGAATCTCACGTCGATTCTCATCGCTTGCACGCACAAAGGCAAGCCGATCCTTGGGAGGAACTGGTTTGCGTCGATGAGACAAGACTATGGCGTGGAGGCCACCAAGCAGCACTATTGCTGCATGGTCGACTTGCTCGCTCGAGCTGGATACTTGGATGATGCCAGGGATTTAATCGGTACCATGCCGTATGTTCCAGACATCTGGGAATGGACGAGCTTCCTCGGATCTTGCAGAAGTTACCGAGTCCATCGTCACGGAGCTTTTGCTGCAAAGAACTTGCTACATGGATCAAACTGGAGCGACGAGGCTCCGAGTTATCTCCTGCTCGCAAGCGTGATCGGAGGTGACGATGGAGGAAATCATGGTACTTAACCGTGATCGTCTCCACGAAACGAGGTGATGTTTCTAGCCATCACGTAAGCTCTCGAGTTTTGTGGATCCAGCTCGATCAACCGCTGCGCTGCGAGATAGGCACGGTCTTGGTCACCGTGGAATCGGCTGGCACCAAGAACACACGTCCACTCGAGAACGTCCGCTACAAAGGGCATGGTTTCGACGAGCTCCACAGCCGAAGCCAAGTGACCAGAGCGGGCAAGCAAGTCGACCACGCAACAGTAGTGTTGTTTCGTGGGAGTTAGACCAAAATCCGTGACCATGGAGACGAAGTGGCACATTCCATCGTAGAGTTTTCCTCCGTGGTTGCAAACTGGAAGAGCTAACGCGAAGGAAACTTGGTCTGGAAGTTGAGTGAGCCTTTGCAAGTGGAAGACGTGAAGAGCATCGTCAAGGAAGCCATTGTGGTGGTAAGCTGCGACCATTGCACTGTGAAGAACAACGTCGGGGTCTGGGCTTTCATCAAAGATCTGTCTCGCCTGTTGGATCTTTCCGTGCCGAGCATAAGTGACCAGCATTGTCGTCCATGACACTGTATTCTTGTAGGGGATTTCAAGCAAGGTTTTCTTGGCATTGTGGATACATCTCGCCTGAGCAAACGCTGCTAGCAAGCAGTTCCATGAGATGGTGTCTCGAACGGGCATTTCCCGAAACATTTGCTGGGTCTCCTCAAGATATCCGTTTTGAGAGTACACAGTGAGCATCGAGTTCCAGGAGAGAGCGTTTCTTTCCGGCATAATTTCGAAAACTCTTTTGGATTTGGAGACATTGTGATGTAAAACATAGGCATTCAGCATTGAGTTCATGGTGACAAGGTCGCGCTCGGGCATGCTAAAGAAGATAGTCTCAGCTTTATTAATATGCCCATCTTGGGCAAATGCTGCAATAACGGTGTTCCACGAAGTTATATCTCTTTCGGGCATTTCGTACAGCATTGTTTCTAAATTATATTGTAGAAATGACGAAGCAAAACAATCTAACATAGAATTGTAAGAAACTATGTTTCTCTGAGGCATATCACAAAAAGCCTTCCATGCTTTGTCCCTATGCCCGTTTCGGGCATAGGCTCCTAACAAAGACGTCCACGAGATAATGTCGCGCTCGGGCATCTCAATAAACAGACCATCTAATTGATCCACATTCTGGCCAAAGGCTGCGAGCATTGAGTTCCAGAGGATCAAATCCCTGAGAGGAGCCTCATCAAACAACCTCTTTGCATCATCAAGATACCCAGAATGGGCATATGCAACGAGCAAAGTTGTCACGACCATCAGAGTTTTAACCGGCAGCGAATCAAAGAAGCCCTTGGCATCCTCAATTTGGTCGTTTCTGGTGTAGACGATGAGCATCTGGTAAGAGGTGTGATCACTTATCACTGCCATGGATTCATAGACTGATCTAGCGTCACCGACGCTGCCACATCTTCCAAACATGTCGATGAGCCTGTCATGCACAAATGCATCGTCACGTCCAAGACAAGATTGGAGACTGGTGTAGATCTTCTTAGCTGCTCTAAGGCTAGAGCATGATTCTATGAGCTCCAAGCAAGCACTTCTGCTAAAATCGTTCATTCCACTACAAAGGACTTGCATTGAAATGAAACGTCAACTAAAGTCAACTAAATGACCATTATTGACGATTCCATTAAAAATTGACTTGCATTGGCAGTTTTTAATGCATTTTTGCTGCCGCTTTTTGAGCCAGATACAAGCTTGCCAAGCGAGGAGACTCGATTCCTCTTGGCTCAATGAATCCTAGAGTCTCATTCCCAGTGCTTCCCAGCGATTGTATCGTGTTTCCAATGGCCCAGTTTGCTGCTTGTGGAGGTTTCACAACTTCCAACACCTTGGTGTGACAGTTCCACACAACACTAAATCCAGAAGTATAGCCATGATGTTTGTATGGCCTATTGCGCAGGCTGATTGTCCCATTTTCAAACTTCATGCTGTCATACAGGATCCCAGTTGCAAAATGAGCGTGAGGCTCCGCGTGTGAGCTCCCATATGCGGTGCTGTTAAAGAAAACATTTGGACCATTTGCTTGGTCCCGGGTCATGTAGCTGAACTGGGAGCTTCCTCCTTGGATGACGCTGTTCTTGACGAGGATCTGGGAGCCTGGAAAGGCAATGGCGAGATCAGCAAATTTTGGACCTTTCATCGGGCCCGGAATAGTCCGGATGAGATTCAAGCCCTCGACTGTGATCCTCTTTCCAGTGACAGTCATGGTATCGCCTCCAAAGTCGACAGCCACGACATTTCTCACCCAAGAGTCCTCCACCTGACCGATGTTGAGAAAGGTGCCACGGCCGACAGGGAGAACTTTGTCCTGGACAGCCTTGAAGTTCTCGAGACCGACGTGGGATACTCGTCCAGAGATCTCCACCTTGACCAAATAAGCCGGCTGTGACGAGCTCAGGTACCTGAGATCAACACGAAATGGAACCGGGATGTCGAGAAACACCATGTTCTTTTCGCCGTTAACTCTGGAAACTCTGCGCTCGATGGAAGTAACCGCAAAGTTTCCCCATCTCTCGCTCATATTCATCATCTGGATCCACCTGGAAGTCATCGGCCAGACGATCGAGACGAGATCGCCGGGTTTGAATCCACAAGACGAGTCGAGCTTCACATAGTTAGAACCGGAGGGAACAGTCTCGACAATAGCAGCTCTGTGACCAACCTCTGCGATGGTTTGCTGTGGACTCTCGACTGAGAACAAAGCGTGGACGTCCATGCCATCCTCGGCTATGGAAACATTTGCGTGGAGGATGGTTTCGCTACTGCTGCTCCCGGTGATGAGAATTCCACTGGTGTTGATGGTGAAGTGGTGGCCTCGAACGTCGAAATCTCCACTTGAGAGCTGGATTGCTCCCCGGAAACCTGTGGAGGGATCGAGTGGCAAGGAGGAGAGCTCGTTGATGGCATGCTGGATGGATTCACCGTCGCTCTTGTTGGTGTCTTTACAGTTGCGAGCAGGATAGAGGACAACTTTCACTGGTACCTCTGGCAGTTTGGCATCTCTTCCCAAGTATCCCACCGACGAAAAATCCATGATCGTGTCACCTGCATTGGTGGGTTTGTAGACGAGTTTGCTGGTGTTGGCGTCAAGAGATACCCAGTAGATTGGAACGCCTTGAGTTACATGTAGGCAAGAAAATATTGCGATCATGAAGAGCACAGAAAGAGCCATTTTTGCTTGAAAAACTTTTCGAGCTTCCCTGATTTTTTCTCTTTGATTCATAGTTCGTACAGGAAATGATATAGTCACTCTTGCTTTGGACTTTAGCCTGGAACTAATGACAACGTCATGTATGATGAAAAGATCGAGACAAAATGCAGGCCAAGTGAGAAAGACTTTTCACTTACCATCATTTTCAAAGTGATGAAACCTCGTCGTACATGTGGAATATCTTCCTCTTGGAGATTCTGGAAATGGATTGTGTCGTGGAATGCTCTGGACCAAACTGAGGGCAAATGCTGCAATGACGGTGTTCCATGATGTTCTATCCTGTTCGGGCATTCTGTAAACCATTACTTCTAAATAGAGGACGAATCATGGCATCTCAAAGAGGTCCAGAAAAGAAATCTTGATTAATAATCTGATTATTAGCTGAAGGCTGTAAACACGATCACTAACACCAGCTATCTACTATTAGTAATGGGATTCAAACCCATGCCCTTGCAGACTAGTACCTGAAACTAGAGCCTTAGATCAACTCGAAATTGTACAAATGCATTTTCACATCCAAGGTTTATCATTGTTAGCACTTGATTGAAACCAATTTCTTTGTAAACTGACTATGCCTACAGTGGATAAAGTGTAAGAAAACCAGCTATATCTACTATGGACAGTGATTATTGAACATTTTATTTGATCTAATTGAATTATAAATTTATCATTTGGTAATTTGTCATTAGCTTATATTGAGTTGGAGTTTATTTCTGGGTTGCCTATATTTAAAATTTTGAACTAAATATAGTTATTAATATATTTAGTTATTTTTCTTATTTTAAAATTAACTAATATCAATATCAAGTATTGAACATTAATTCTACTGTAAAAAACTAAATAAAACCACATATTCATAGGGGTTTAAATATAAAGAGAAAGGGTTTATAAAAAAAAAATAATCTTTTCTAATAGATTGTGCACAAATGACAATTCTAGATGTTATAGCATTCTTGCCTGATACTCACTTGGAATTTAAAATTGAAGAGGAGAATTCAAAGCTAAGATAGGCTAAAAATATTTGGAAGATTTTGCATGATCAATGAGTTCCTTCCACTTCCATGACTAATATCCAGTTGCATCACAACAAAAGAAGACTATGAACTTTGAAAGCCAAATTAAAAGATATTTAGTGTTAAGTGTATTTAATTTTAAATGGGATACTTAGGTTAAATGTTCTTAAATTTGAATAGTGGTGACCTTTTAGGAAGTTTAAATTTAGAAGTTTACACTACTAAAATGTGAATACAACTTATAGAAGCCTTAAAGAAAAAGTACTAACCAGAAAAAAAAGTGATGCCACCATAAAACAAGATGTTTATATGAGTTGTTACAAGCCTCAAACCAACTCTTCTCTACACTCTAAATATTAAACACAACATCCTAGCCACAAATGCTTGATTGCAAATCACTTTAAACAGTATAAAAGATCCTTTCACACCACCTACCCACCTCAATCTCCAAACCTTATACCATGAGCTTTTTTGTTTCCTAACATTAAATAACACAACTATATCACTCTGGATGCAATGTTTATTACATTTTACACACCTATTTGATCTTATCTTTTGCATGCCTAAAGGTTGGAGTCTTGCTTTACTTCTTCAGCACTTTATAGAACCTTTACTATCATACTTGGAAACTTAACCAATCTCCAATATCTTAAACTCTTTGATTTAAGAATATTTATCCCTATTTTGAAGTCCTTTTAAATAACCAAAGAGAATAATTTAAGAAATGACCCATTGAGGTTTAAATATAACCTATAGATAAAATATTATTTTTTCCAATTGTTAGAATGCAGATTTGAATAATATTGAATTTTCAAGAAGTCTAAATTTAAAAGTTTATATTTGGTATTAAAGAGGTTTTAAATTCAAGTCTATTGGTTGGCTACCATATGTTGAACTTAACATTTAACAGTCTAATTTATTCCACTAGGTTTAACTCGAGGGATAGGGTGTCAAGACTAAAGGAATCACATCATTATTTATATTTGATAATATAGTTCCTCTATATCAAGGGGTAGAGTGTTAGGAAATTGAGGTTTTTGAAAGAGTTACAATTTTAAACTTTTATTCATGAAAGTGTGAATTTGCAAAGAAGTGTGGTGATAAGGTGTTAAGAGAATGAAGCTTTTGAGAAAGTTGTGGTTTTTTGTTTCCATTTACGAGGACATGAATTTGCAAAGAAGCATAGTGGATTATAAATAATTATTACTTCTCTACAATGAGGTAAATATTTAACACCTTTTCATGCATCTTTTGGACTTTCAACTCCTTAATCACTTGCATTTGTTGATCGATGAGTTGGATGAATCATGCATCATAGTATATTCTCGTCTTTGCTATATAACATATCCTAAAAACCCAAGTCACCTAAGTGATGTTGTCAATCCCCTTTAACCTTATTTGAGGTGGTATTTGGTCATACTCTTTCTCATCAGCCTTAGAGATTTCTATCTTCACTAAATCCACTACTATTGGATTCTTAAGCCATCCCTCCTACATATGCAAGTTGCTTACCCCCTTAACTCTAATTATCAAGAAGAGATTGCAAATAACGTTTGGCCCCCCTAATTAGAAAGGCTAAATCATCAATGTTTGGATTTCACAAGATACAGTGGGACAAGCACCTCAAGCAATTGGAACTCCCACCCTTGCACTTCATAGTGTGGTCAGCTCCCTCATCCCATCACTTGCAGCAGCATATATGATAACATGAGTGACTGCCCTACTTCCAAGCACCATAGAGTTGTTAGTTGGTAGCACTTCATCATCTCACCTGGTTTGTTCTAGTTGATAAAAGGATCCTAGCATTGGTGATGCCCACAGCACTAGATTCTTCAATAATGCAAGTGATTTGTGTGGGGATTACTATAGCCTGATTATAAAAGCCATAAATTATGATATTTCTTATAATATTAAATCAAATAATTTTCTATGTGTTATATGTAGCAATTCTTGGTTTACTTAATAGTAGTGTTATTCCTATTTATTAATCTAATTAATCATATGGAAATTTATAATTTATAAACACAAGATTAAACTTATTGCATATCAACCATTGAATAGTAGAATAAGCTAGATTATACTAAAAAGTGTTAGTAAATTATAAACATGTTTATAAATTATAAATCTAAATGAATAACAACTGTTAGATGGTAGAATATCCTAGAATATCCAAGCATATTTCAGGTATATCCACTATGACCCAACCCCCCTATAGGTTAGCAAACCAAAAATTATACCACTTATTTTAAACCAACCATATAATATAGTTATTGCTAATAAATATTAATTGATATCTCATTAATAAACTCATTGATGATGATCAATCAATATTGAATTGATGAAACAAATCATCAATTAGCATAGCATTCATTGATCAATTAAATCATGAACTGATCAATCAACTCATGATTTGATCAATTTATAATTCAATTTAACTATAATTGGTCAATAATCAAGCACATTTTTTCCACTATAGCCTTCTTTACTGGATAATTCAGCAAGATGGCTTGGTGTTGCAAAATGTTTATTTAGACAGCTGAATTTCTTATTGAAAAAGCTGATGGATAACACTTGAATCAGTTGGAACTTATCATGTCATGATACGAGCCTGCCAAGAATTGCTCTATTTTACTGTAGGGACTTGTTTGGGTTGGGCAGGTACCCAGGCGAAAAATGGGCCCCTTGCCCTAGTGGGCTTGCAAGAGTTTTGTAAACTCTAGAACCAAGATGGAGATCTTAGTACAAAGCAAGTGAAGATTGAAAGGCTTTGGAATGCACTTCTTGCTTGTTGTGGAACTATGGATACGATCCTTCAGCATGAAGCAGGACATGGTGCTCAATACCAGTGGATTCTTTTGCACAGGAGAACCACTACGCAAGTTTTGCTCAATGCCAAGGTGCTTGGGCCCTGGGGCTGAGCTAGAAGTGAGAAAGTTGTGGATCTCTGCTTGTGAGCATTTGTTTTGAACACAACAACTGACCAGTTGTTTTGAAGTGCAAAGAACAATGTCCCTTCATTGTATGCAACAGTTTGTTTTAGAAATTCATCACATCTGGCAAATGCATAGTTTAACTACAAGACTTCACAATTGTATCTTTCACCAACCAATCCACTCTAATCTTCATATGTATTACTTTATTCTCTTCTTTTCCTTCTGTTGAGTCACTTTTAGTTCTTGTTCAACAACAAAAGCATTTGTAGATTGTGGTGGCTTCTTCACATCTTGCCCAGAAACATCTTATAATGATGGCACAACATGCTGGACAATGGCCTTCCTCATGACTCAAGTCTTATGCTAAACCTCCCTCCACAGTTATAAGTACCATTGGCTGCTTGGATAAAAAATGTCAATGGGGAACTCTAGATGTGTGATTGGCTCGGATTGGTCTTTAGAGTTTAGTTCTGTTAGGTTGATTTTATGTATGCTGTTCTAGAAGGAATAGGCCATATTACTTGACATATGAGAAAAAATTGGTATGTAAAAAAAACTTAGGATATGTCAATATGGTCATTACCCTTAATCTATTAACTTCATAAGTTTAAAACTTAACCCCCTATTTAATCTAAGAGTTTACCTTAAATTGTTTTGATTCATACTTTAACAAACCCTTGTTGAATCGAGTCTCGCCCTCTAACTCCCATCTTTCAAGCTCCAAAGCCCCACAATTCATGTGATTGGTCCCAGAATTTCTCACAGGTTTTCCCAGAATTTCTCGTGGCACAGCGCAAAGATCCTCCATGGGTCATCAAGCATCACAAGAACATTTAGGTGTGAGATTGGAACCACGATAGAGAGCCAAAAGCAGATCTAGCGACTGATGGAGGCCAATTTGAATGAGAGATCCCTTGATCTAGAGCTGATTGAAGCATGCTGAGTAAGAGAGAGTTGGATAGGTTGAGATCAAGTGGCAGTGCTAGATCTGTGCACTATCTTGTGTGATTAGCAGCCCAAATCTCCTTGCAGCAATCAAAGAGCTCTTAATGGAATAATGGCAAGTTAAGTGACTTAACTTCTGTAGCTTCCTAAAATTTAAGGGTAAAGGTAAATATAAGGGATATACATAAGTATTGATACTTAGCTTAAAGGTTTATGTGAAACCAAATTACTTAAACAATCACTTTTAACTTTAAGGGTAAGGGTCAGTGCAAAAAAGCCCTAATACCAAAGTAATATTATCAACTGTTTGGCAATGGATGATATACTACCACCAAAAACTTATCACCCAAAATTGTACTGAAAATATTGGACCAAAGAAGCATGCTTTCCATTGTGGAACAACCGTATGCATGGAGTCTAAGGAATCTGAAGTGATTTTTTGTTTTGACTAGTTTGATTTGATGTGGAAGTATTTTTTTAAATAACAAAACTTTACAGTGGAACATTTTTGTTATTTCTCATATTTTTGTTCAGAAGTTTCAATTTTTGCAGCTGCTTTTTGAGCCAAATACAGACTTGCCAAGCGATGAGACTCAATTCCTCTTGGCTCAATAAATCCTGGAGTCTCATCCCCAATGCTTCCCAGAGATTGAGTGGTGCCTCCAATGGCCCAGTTTGCTGCTTGTGGAGGTTTCACAACTTCCAACACCTTGGTGTGACAGTTCCACACAACACTATATCCAGAAGTGTAGCCGTGATCCTTGTACGGCCTGTTGATCAAGCTGATCGTCCCACTCTCAAACTTCATGTTATCATATAAGATCCCAGTTGCAAAGTGAGCGTGAGGCTCCGCAGGTGCGCTCCCATATCCAGTGCTGTTGAAGAAAACGTTTGGACCATTCGCTTGATCCCGGGTCATGTAGATGAACTGAGTGCTTCCTCCTTCGATGATGCTGTTCTTGACGAGGATCTGGGAGCCTGGAAAGGCAATGGCGAGATCAGCTGGTTTTGGACCATGCCTCGGGCCTGGAAGCGTCCGGATGAGATTCAAGCCCTCGACTGTGATCCTCTTTCCAGTGACAGTCATGGTATCTCCTCCAAAGTCGACAGCCACGACATTTCTCACCCAAGAGTCCTCCACCTGCGCGAGGCTGAGAAAGCTGCCACGACCGTAAGGGAGAACTTTGTCCTGGACAGCCTTAAAGTTCTCGAGACCGACTTGGGATACTCGTCCAGAGATCTCCACCTTGACCAAGTACGCCGGCTGTGACGAGCTCAGGTACTCTAGATCAACACGAAATGGAACCGGGACGTCGAGAAATACCGTGTTTTTCTCGGCGTCAACCCTGATAACTCTGCGCTCGATGGACGTTTCCGCATAGTTCCCCCATCTCTCGCTCATCTTCATCATCTGAATCCACTTGGAAGTCATCGGCCAGACGATCGAGACGAGATCGCCGGGTTTGAGTCCACTAGACGAGTCGAGCTTCACGTACCTAGAACCGGAAGGAACAGTCTCGATTATAGCAGCTCTGTGACCAACCTCTGAGATAGTCTGCTGTGGACTCTCGACCGAGAACAAAGCGTAGACGTGCATGCCATCCTCGGCTATGGAGACATTTGCGTGGAGGATGGTTTCGCTACTGCTGCTGCCGGTGATGAGAATTCCACTCGCGTTGATGGTAAAGTGGTGGCCTCGAACGTCAAAAACTCCACTTGAGAGCTGGATTGCTCCTCGGAAGCCTGTGGAGGGATCGAGTGGCAAGGAGGAGACCTCGTCGATGGCTTGCTGGATGGCATCGCCATCGCTTTTGCTGCTGCCACCAGATCGAACGGGATAGAGAGTTCTTCTCACAGGCACGTTATCTGGGAGAGTTGCATCGCTGCCCAAGTATCCCACCGCTGAAAAATCCATGATAGTATCGCCTGTGCTGGTGGATTTGTAAACGAGCTTGTTGCCATTGTCACTGTCCAATGACACCCAATATGTGGGGGCACAAAAAACTGTAACACAACCAAAAACTAAAGTGAGCAAAAGAGTAAGCATGCTTGAGAGATTATATACTGCTCTAAACTATCAAAATCAGCCTACATTTTATAGCGGAAAACCACGACAAAATGTTATAAGAGAGTTTAATACGGCATGGCAAAGGTTGGAGAAAGAATATTTTCATTCTTTCAGGACAAATTCAGGAGGATTCGAATCGATATCTGGAAACACCGTGAATCTCATGCGTTGACCGGTCTTTGGCCGCGCAGATACATTGTCCTATCCTGGAATTATAAACCCTTCTACCGCGTGTAAATAATTTCACATCTTGATTTGCATTGCTTCCTTGATTTTCCCATATGAGACTTTGGCCTTGTTCCTGTTACCAAAGAAGAGGAAGATTGCACTGAGAAGAATATGGACTTCGTGTCTGATTTTTTACACTGTCACTACAAATTTCTATCACTTACGCTTCCAATTATCTGGCGTTTATGTGGTTTTGCCAACTCGGCATGCAAACGAGGTGTTCTAGAAACGTTTTTGTGTTGCTTATTCATCCTAGACATATGTTGAAAGTTTCAAAGGGTATATCCACAAATTTCACGTGTATTGACTTTCTTTGCTCACATTTTTGCGACCTTTTTTTGAGCCAGGTACAAGCTTGTCAAACGATCAGACTCGATTCCTCCCGGCTCGATGAATCCCGGCGTTTCGTCTCCAATGCTTCCCAGCGATTTCGCGTTGCATCCAATCGCCCAGTTGGCCGCCTGTGGAGGATTGATCACCTTGAGCACCGTCGCGTTACAGTTCCATGCGACGCTAAACCCGGATGTGTAGCCGTGAGTGATGGTCGCTCGATTCACCAGGCTCAGCGTTCCACCCACCAAGTTCATGTTGTCGTACAAGATCCCTGTCGCAAAGTGGCTGTGAGGTTCCGCTGGCGAGCTTCCATAGCCGGTGCTGTTGAAGAACACGTTGGGACCATTTGCCTGGTTCCTGGTGATGTAGCTAAACTGAAAATCTCCTCCCCGAATGACGCTGTTCTTTACGAGGATCTGCGAGCCTGGAAATTGGATGGCGAGATCTGCTCGTTTGGCGCCATACCTGTTGCTCTGGATGGTCCTCTCAAGGTGCAAGTTGTCGACGGTGACCTTCGTGCCGGCGATAGTAACAGTGTCTCCTCCAAAGTCCACAGCAGCGACGTTTCTCACCCACGAGTTCTCCACTTGCTGGATGTTGAGGAAGTTCCCGGCACCGTACGGAAGAACTTTGTCCTGGACTGCTTTAAAGTTCTCGAGACCAACGTGGCTTGTTCTTCCGGAGATGTTAACCTTGACCAAGTAGGCCGGCTGCGCGGTGCTCAGATACGCTAGATCGATCCGGAAAGAAACTGGGACGTCGAGGAAGACTCTGCTGCTCGCGTTGTCGATACTGGCGACTTTGCGTTCGATGTATGTTGACGAAGCATTCGACCACCTGTGCGTCATGTTCATGGTCTGGATCCACGCGGAGCTCATCGGCCAAACGATCCTCACGAGGTCCCCAGGATTGATATCTCGAGTTGAGTTGAGCTGCACGAACCTGGATCCCGACGGCACTGTTGCTATGATCGCGGTTTTCGAGCCAATCTCCGAGACCTTTTCTTGCGGACTCTCCACAGAGAAAAGAGGATAGAAGTGGGGAAAGGTACTGTCATCGCCGTCGACGCGGGAAACGCTTGCCTGGAGAATTGTTTCTTCGCTGCTGCTGCCGGTGATGACAATTCCACTGGTGTTGATGGTAAAGCGGTGGCCTCGAACATCAAAGACTCCACTCGAAAGCTGGATTGCTCCACGGTAACCTGTAGAAGGATCCAGGGGCAAGGAAGAAACCTCATTGATGGCCTGCTGGATGGATTCACCATGGCTCTTGTTGCTGCCTTTGTAGTTGCGAGCAGGATAGAGGGCAACTTTCACTGGTATGTTGTCTGGCAGTGCGGCATCCCTTCCCAAGTATCCCACGGCCGAAAAATCCATGATTGTGTCACCTGCATTGGTGGGTTTGTAGACGAGTTTGCTGGTGTTGGCCTCAAGTGACACCCAGTAGATTGGAACGCCTTGAATTACATCTAGACAAGAAAATCTTACAATGATGAGTAGCAGCAAGAGCGCAGGAAGAGTCATTTTTTGCTTGAAAAATTAGAGCTTTTGTTTGATAATTTCGTCATGATTTATCTTTTTCTCAATGTCGGGTAGTTCCTTTGGACTCTAGCCTGGAACCAATTTCTACGTCAATAATGTATGATGGGACGAATACTTTGCCCACGATCTAGTGTCTAGTGAACGTAAAAATCTGGAAAATTACTTGGCATTGAAATTAGATGCCTCTAAACTTATCAGTAGCCTTTGCAGCAGCAAGTAAAGTGATCAATCACACAAAATAATCTTCCTCTTGGAAATCCTGGAAATGCACCTGAAACAAGTGTGACAATCCAAAGAAACTCTCAAGTTCTTCATTACCCGGATGGTCGTCCCTGGCACAGTGCTGATCAATCCAAACGCAATCACCGACTTCTCGCTGTGATGCTTGACCATCTCTTCCTTTTGCTCCTGGCTGACGTCGTGAAGAACACCGGTGGTATAAGGAACACATCCCAAATGATCACGCATCTCGCGTATCAACCTCTGCAAGAGTGAGAATCATCCCGCGACACGAACTCGTGCACAGCATCGCCTACATAGATATTAGAAACCATCACAAACGGACCAGCACTCACCGATTCCGGAGCCACCTCGCGGAAGCTCTCCGCTACCCGAGGGCCTCTCTCAATGCTGCCCTGTGTCTTACAGTACACTTCATCTCGTGTATCAATCTCTGTAACTCCACCACAAGAATCATCCCGCGACACAAACTCGTGAAAAGCCATACATATTAGAAACCATCACAAACGGACCAGCACTCACCGATTCCGGAGCCACCTCGCGGATGCTCTCCGCTGCCCGAGAGCCCCTCTCGATGCTGCCGTGCGTCTTACAAGCTCCCAAGAAGAGCACCCACGCTACCGAGTCCGGCTCAAAGGGCATGTTGTTCAAGAGATCCTCGGCCTCGTCCAGCTTCCCGGCTCGCCCAAGCGCATCCACCATGCACCTATAGTGCGTCAACCTGGGGTTCTTCATCTCCACAAAGTTGTCGTAGGCCTCGTCCACGAGCCCAGCGTGGCTACACGTAGACAAGAGCGTTCCATAAGTCACCTCGTTGGGCATCACCCCATCGAGAGCCATCCTCCGGAAGAGCTCCAGCGATTCTTCGCAGTGGCCGTGCTGGGAGTAAGCAGCGATGATCGACGTCCAGGCCACCACATTCTTCCTTTCCATGCTCTCAAACACCTCCCTTGCCTCGTCCAAGCTAGCACACTTCCCATACATGTAGACGAGCGCTGTCTGGATCAAGAGGTCTCTGGCGAGCCCATAGTCGATGATACTGGCGTGGATTCTTCGTCCCTGGCCCAAGGCCGTGAGATGGGCGCTGGCTTCCAGCAAGCTAAGGAACGTCATGTTGTTGGACTCCAGTCCCTCTTCTTGCATCTCCCGGTAGAGCTCTAGCGCCTCTCGATAGAAGCCATTCTGTGCCAGGGTCGTGATCATCACGCTGCAGGAGATCGCTGTCCTGGGAGCGATGGAATCGAAGACTTGTCTCGCCTCTTCCACGCTGCCACACTTGGAGTACATGTTGACCAGGCTGTTCTTGAGAGATTCGTCCGTATGGAAGCCACTGGCAATGGCGCGATGGTGAAAGAGCCTCCCGGTACCGAGATTTCCCTGCCAGGAGCAAGAACAAGCCTCGATCAGTGCCAGGAATGTGATCTTGTTCGCTTGGAACGTACCTTCCAGCTCCAAGAGCCGAAATACCGCGATCGCGTCGGCGCCTCGGCCGTGCTGCGCGTAGGCCTCGATCATCGCGTTCCAGGAGACGATATTTCGGGCGGGCATGGCATCGAAGACCTCCCTGGCGCTGGCCATGGCGCCACATCGCGCGTACGCGCTCACCACGGCCGTGGCGACGAGGACGTCGCGATCCATTCCAGCGGCAGTGATCTTCTCGACGATCGATCGCGCCTGGGCGAGGAGCTCCGGGGCGGCGCATGCCGATAGAGCATTCAAGAACGTAACCCTAGTGGCCTTGATACCGTGTAGCTCCATTTTCTTGAGGAGCTCCAGTGCCGCCATGGATTGCCCATTCATGGCATTTGCTCCAATCCAGATGTTCCAGGAGAATACATTCTTCTCGTGGATCTCTTGGAACGCCGCGGCCGCCTCATCCAATCGCCCACACCGTCCATACATATCCACCACGAGATTGCCAAGAAATCGGTCGTGTTCCAGCCGCATCGATCGAATGTGAGCGTGGACGAGCTTGCCCGCCGCGAGGGCATTGAGTCTGCCACATTCTTGGAGGAACCAGGAGTAAGCCGAGAATTCGGCACGGGCGCCAGGCAGGAGATTGATCCTCACGGCATCGTGAAGCTCACGAATGCGAGGGCGCGGCTCTCGGATCAAGGGCAGCGCGGGCTGATCAAATACGGCAGCTCCGCATTTGAGATCTTTCCCTCCGGGAGCTCCTGGAACAGAGAAGGGCATGGCTAGAACAATGGGTTTCTTCGATTGATCGAGATCTCGCAAGTGTAGCCTCGTGTGTAGGGCAGAAGAAGCCATTGAGCGGCGCTACTGCTGGAAATCAGAGGCGACTTCGCTGTGGGCATCAGTAAAGCACAGAGCGAAACCATTGATCGCTAGCGCTAGTTGCGATGCCAAGAATCGAGAGTATGAGCTTCCTGTAGTAGGGCAAAAGCACTGGAGCTCGCAATCGTCCCGTGAAGGAAGAACTACGGTTGTCTGGCCGCTGGACCATTGGTCCTTTGGATCTAGGAACGAGCCACAGGGATGCGCGCTTAGGCGCCGCGCGACACCCTCGCAGAGAGCATCGTTCCCAAGAACCCTAGATCCAATGGTGGAATTTAAAGCAACACCAGACCATGGCCGTCGATCTGGTCTCTTGTACGAATCTCGTCACTGCCCACTCCAGAAATGGCGACGTCCGGCAATGCAAAGATCTCTTCGACTCATTCCCACACCGCGATCTCGTCTTGTGGAATGCGATGCTATCGGCATATTCCCAGAACGGGCATCTGGAACAAGCAAAGTGGATATTCGAGGAGATGCCCGAGAGAAGCATCGTGTCGTGGAGCTCTATGCTGGCAGCGTACGCTGCCCAAGGGAGATTCCAATGCGCTCAAATAATATTCGATGAAATGCCGCAGAGAAACGTGGTCTCCTGGACCTCGCTCCTCTCCGCATATGCCCAGTATGGGCATATTCCCAAAGCAAAGAAGATATATTCCTCCATGCCGGAGTGGAATCTCGTCTCCTGGACGTCGATGCTAGCCGCATTCTCTCAATCCGGCCACACACAAGAAGCCGAGAGAATATTCCACGAGATGCCCGTACGGAACCTTGTGTCGTGGAATTCCATGCTCGCTGCGTACAGCCGGAGCTCCCAGTACGGCATCGAGGCGAAGGAGTTGTACGATCGGATGCCTGGCCACAATATCGTGGCCTGGTGCTCGATGCTCGTGGCGTACGGGCAACGGCGGGATGTTAATGGCTCGGAGGGGATATTCTTTTGGGCCATGCCCGAATGGAACCTTGTGTCGTACAATGCAATGCTGACTGTGTATGCCCACAATGGACGTGTTGAGAATGCAAAGTGCCTCTTTTCTCAAATGCCTCAAAGAGATTTAATCTCTTGGAGTTCTTTTCTTTTGGCATATGCCCTTTCAGGGTATCTTGAGCCGGCTTTGGGAATATTTAACCAGATGCCCGAGTGGGATCTTGTTTCGTGGGGCACGATACTCTCTCTTTACGGTCAGAAAGGTGAGGTTAATCGTGCGATGGAGATCTTTTACGAGATTCCGGAACGAAATGTGGCTTGCTGGAATTCTATCCTTGCGGCATATGCCCAAGTTGGCCATAGAGAAAGAACAAAAACGTTGTTTGATCGGATGCCCGAGAGGGATATAATCTCCTGGGGAACACTCCTGGCTTCTTATTCTTTCAGCAAAACAAAACTACCATCTTCTTTTCAAGATGTTTCCACAAGTTTCGATCTACTCACAATGACCCGGCTCCCAGACGAGGCGTGCTTTGTCTCGCTCTTGGTGGCTTGCAGCGATGGTGGCAAGATCTTCCAAGCTCGCCGCTACTTCGTCTCCATGATCCACGACTTTGGATTGAAACCCCAGAAGCAACACTACTGCTGCATCGTAGACTTGCTAGCTCGCGCTGGACGCTTTGATTCTGCGCTGGATCTTGTTAAAAACATGCCCTTTGTCCCTGATGCTTTGGAATGGACGTGTTTGCTCGTTTCTTCCAAGTGCCAACAACATAAACTTTTAGACAAACTCTTCGCAAAGAACACGAAGTTACTGGATGGTGGGTCTTTCGTTTTGCTGTCAAACTTGTGTACTACTCAGCTTTGAGTTGATGGCTTTCAAGAACACGGCCACGCGATCGTGGTTCGAACGCCATCTCCAGACACTCCAACTCGATAGTTTTCTTTCTCTTTGAGCAGCACCAACAGACTATGGCGATAAGAAGATCCTCAAGAGACATTGGGTTACACTTAGAACACTTTAAAAACCCCTCGAATCGATCCTTTTCGAAAAGGTCGGAGTTATTACCTTTGAAGTTTCTACCTTTTATCAATCGCTACATCTGGAGTAGCCTGTGAAAAATGGAAGCCGCGGTGATGCGAACTCGAAGATCCGAGATATCAATGTCGTGACCACCTTCAACCAGTCCCCATTTGGCAATCTGGAAGAAAAAAAGACCATCACAAATGCTATCACCCGAAAGGAAGAAAAAAGATTTTCGCCGTACCTGGAAGTCTTCATCCACGCGAATGGCTTTCATGGCTTTCTCCACGTCGAGGCGTCCGTCTATAATCGCCAAGGCGATGACCAGAGAACGAGCGGAAGCAGTCAGTTGATCCACAGCCGAGAGTTCCCAGTTGTTAAAATCGCCGAGAATTTTCTTGTATGCGTCGAGTACTTCCTTGGGCTGTTTGCCGATCAAAATGCTCGACGTCACGGATGGCTTCGCTCCAATCTTTCCCTCGATCCATTTTACAAGAGGATCCCACTGCTGAGCCTGTTTGTCTAGGAAGAAACCAAGAAAAAAAACGGTGAGTGAATCTCGTTTCAAGTTTTCTGTATGACTTACGAGAGAGAGGCTCAGTCTCTGGAGCACGGCAGTAAACTGAGTCCGCGTGAGAATACTTGAGCAAATTCTCGATGACATTCTCTCTGAAATCTGGAAGTCGATCGATGGTAGTAGCGGCGAGCTTCATGAGCGGCATGGTAAACGGCCGGATTCCTGATTTGGTCTGGAAAAATGCCCCGATGTCAAATGGTGGTCACCAAGTCTGCAGTGGAGACTCGCATTTTAATAAACTCCAGGCATTCCTCTCCTCTAAAAGTTCTATCTCAATCAACAAAGTTGCAAAGAAGTCTCTTTGGAAAAATTTCGCTCCCTTCCTCTCTCGCAAGAACTCAAGAAATTCCAAGAATTCAAACGGTGTGCTTGCTTACCTGCCACTCCCATTCCGCCGCGATCGCGAGCGCCAATCCGGGCGTTGGCACAGACACGGGATTCTTCTTGGGCGTCTTGAGCGTGAATCGATCCAGCATTACCACGTAATGCCCATCGTCGCTGGGGCGCATCCGAGCATGCTTGTAGAATCGCGGCCCGACGCTCCCGCCAGAGCCCGATCCCCCCGCCTTCTCTGGCAACTGGACGCTTTCCTCCTCCGCCGTGGAGGACCATCGCCTCGCCCATGCTGCCCCAAACCCTAACCCTAACTTTCCAGGCCTCGTCCCGCCGGGCCGCAGTGCCAGCGCCATCGCCAAAGCTTGAGCTTCGCTACATTTTTAAGTGGCTGCTCAGCCAGCGGTATATCCACCCTACCAGCGGAATATCCACCACGCTAACGAAATGTACTCTTATATAGCGTCCTAGATGACGGAATATCCACAGTGGGGTTTTTTGTTTGAAAGCCCCGAGCGAGGGAATGGCGACCATGGCGGAGGGCGCCAGGGTTCGCAATCGCCACCAGCAGGTGATGGAGACTGTGCGATCGGCGCGCTCCAGGTTTGAGGCGTGGGAGCGATCTTGCGAGAAGCGCATGGACGAGCTCCAGGAGATGTCGAGATCTGTGAGCCGCGGCGGCCACGGTAAGCGATTTGTGTGTTCTCGTTTCCCCTAAATTTCTCGTCCGATCAGAGGAATCGGAGCAGCTCAAGCAGCATTTGCGTGAGATTAGCGAGCAAAAAATTCACAAAGAAAAAGGTCTGGTTTTCGAGAATTATTTTCCAATGGTGGTTGGAACTTTTCCACTGTACAGAAATTACTGCCCGGAAGCAGCAACACGAGACCTTGAAGAAGATGATCGAGCAAGCAAACGAGAAGAAGATCTACCTTGCAAAACGCTTGGAGTTGCTGAAAGAACGACGAGAAGGTTGTGCTCACGTCGCTGAAGAATCCTTAAAAGGTACGTAGTTTCCAATTGTGCTCATAGAAATGACCATTTCTCTTGCACAGATCTGGAGGAGCGTGTGCGTCGCGTACAGCAGAAAGTAAATGCACAGAAGATCGCTCGCAAGTTTTACAACGACATTCTTGGCATCCGTGCAGACTTCGCGAGCGGTAAGTTCTTCCTCTTCTTCAATTTTTCTTCTCATCATCACATGAGAATATGAAAAACTTTCAGGGATCAAGATCACCTTCACCAAAGTGAATGCAAAGAACCCGGATCACGAATACTCGTGCACAATCCGTCTAGACAAGCACACCAACAAATACGCCAGTAAGTTCTCTCTCTCTCTCTCGTTTTTTCTTCCAAACTCGACTAAAACAAGAGCATGATCAGTGCTGGACTGCGTCCCTTACGTGAAGAGAAGCGTCGATCTACTCGACGACCTCAACATCACCAACGAGTTCTTCGAGTTCCTGCGTTTGATGCGGCGGGAATTCGAGCGGCTGGCCGAGGAATCCGACGCTCGCAGCGTAAGGCTCAAAGATCTCCACACCTTTCAATCCGTCCAGTGAGACAAAGGTGTGGATCTTCTCTCTCCCTCTCTCATTCCTCTCTCTCTGTTTGGTTTTTCTAGAAAGCAGTGGCGGAGTGGTGCTCGAGCCAGCTCCAGACTGTTCAAACCAAAACCATAGCTTGAAAGAAAAAAGAGAAAAAAGGACGAGGTGCGAATATTCCCTGCTAACGTTCCTGAGGATCAGGGCATTTTCAATTTTTTTTTTGGTGGGCAGTGGTGGACATGGCGCCAGATTCTTGCGCGCTGCTGCTACTCTGGTCCCAGCCGCAAATCTTTGGATTCCAGCTCGCGATCCTGGTCTAGGGTTTTCCCCCGGGGAAGCAATGCAGGTAGATGGCAAGAGGGTCTAGATTGGCTTCTTCCATGGAAGCCCAAGGGGAAGATCACCAAGTTAATGGCGACGCAGACTCTTCACAGCAGCAAGGCTCTTCTTCCTTGTCTCCATTTTCCACGGTAAGGAGCTCTTTTATTTCCTTCTTGGATTTTTATTTTTTCTTGGATTGCTTAATTGCTTCTATGGAACTTGCAGCTCAAGAGAGCTTACGATAAGATCTACGACAAGTACGAGAGAGACAAGGTAATCTCTTTTTTTTCTCGAGTTTGCGGAAAAGCTGATCTTGCTCTTTCTTTTTCTCTCTGTAGGCCAGGAGGATCGAGAATGCTGAGAAGTTGTTTGAAGAGCACAAGTTACGCACTGCTGCTTACTCGAAAGGTCTCTCTCTCTCTCTCTCTCTCTCCTCTTGTGATTTCCATTTAAACTTTGTCTTTCGTTTGTTCCAGCTACGGAGTCGCTAGTAGAGACACTCCGCGAAGAGAACGAAATGCTCCGGCACCTAGTAAAAGAGTCTCAAGTCGAAGAGACAATGGTAAGGTAAGAAAATCCATTTTCCATTTTCACTCACAATCTCCATTGTCTTTGGAATTCTTCCTTCCAGGTTGAAAGAGCTGGAGAAAGAGAATGCACTATACCGGAACCAGCTTCTCATGGCTCAAGCGAGGGGTAAGCTCAAAACGATCGTTTAGTTTTTCGTTTCTCATGGTGTTTCTCTAGACTGTCATTCTGACAGGACGAGAGAAGATCGCTACAAGTTTCTCCAAAGACTGTTCCAGCTCTTGAGTGACATGCAAATAACCGAAGTAGAGGATGACAATTCAGCGGCGTTTGTTTTCCTCCATCAATCCACAGGTGAAATCCCCTGCTTCTTTTTCTTCGTGTTGGCATCAACTTAAGATCGTTGCTTCGTTTTTTCCTTCAAAAAGGTCTCAAGTTCTCGCTGGAACCTGTTGTTGACCCCGACACTGCCCGGATTTGTGGTGGCGACAGAGAAGTGAAATTCACGTCCTTGGCGCTTGGGTCACTGCGCTACATCGCTCCGGAATGGATGCGTGAGAGCATCACGTTTAGCATCAGCCAGGCTCCAGTTTTCTTCCGGAGGATACAAACAGTGACAAGAGGAAGGTCCTGACGAAAACGAAAACGAAAAAGTTACAAAAAGAAAGACAAAAGAGAATTTACTTCTTTCACGGTTCTACACCGTTGTAAACTTACAAACTTTCCATCGCTTCGAGTTGATTTCCAATTCATTCTATCGCAAGCATGGAAGTGTAGTGTTCTGGATATGATGTTTGCAACCTGTATCAAAACAAGTTATCAAAATTGTAAACATAGATTCATTCGTATACCCGTGTGGGACACAAAACTTTTGTTCCCATCGCAGAGTTTGTCGATCGCTCCTGCTGTAGCAAATCTTTGAAGCAGCGAACCCGACACCCGCTCCTCCTGATCAAACAAAGCATTCGAAGTAGGTGATCAAATAAACCAGATGAGAATGGCACCAACTTGCTTACCACGAGCTCCCGATGCGTTCTTCCAGCTATAAAATTCTCCACGCCCGGAATTCTCCTTCGACACTGTCACCCAATTCGGTAAAGAAGAGAGCAAACAAAAGGAAGAAAAAGGAGACTTAGAGATGTCTGCTCTTACTTTGCTACTGTTCTTGGTCCCAGCTCTTGTCACCGCCATTGCTCCAGCTCCATCACCTCCTCCGCAGTGCAACTGCCTTCCAAATCCTCCACCCTCTGATCCTCACGCCTCCGGATTCTATCCCGTGACAATGGTGCTGCCACCCAATCCAAGCGCGAGCTCGCCAACTTTCGCTGCCACTATCACCTTCTTCCCAAACAACGAGCACGACAGCGACGAGGCCTTCACTCCCATTCCTCCACAGCTCGTCAATCTCACACTCGATTCCAGCTGCAACCAGATCATCCTCCCTTTCCAAGACTGCTACCGCCTGCGCTTGCAAGACACCTGCGCCGATCGATTCATTCGCTGCAACGCCACCACAGCCGCGTGTGGTTCCAGCGATGGCGAGATTGTCTTCCCCTCGCAAGCTCCACTCAAGCTCTCCTTCAACACCTCTCTTCCTCTCCCCGGCCTTGATCCATCCTCGGCCGATACCACTGTCCCCATCCTCTGCTCTAGCGGAAGAAACCCGGGCCAAGGAGTCGCCGGACTCGCCCCCTATCGCCTCTCGCTCGTCGTCAACGTCCATCGCAGGCTGGAAGCTCTCAATCTCCGCAAGATCTTTGGCTACTGCCTGGGAAGACCTCGAGGATTCTTCTTCGTTGGCCAGCCCAACTACGTTTTTCCCAACAAAACCATCGCTCCCATGAGCTACATCCCAACGCTGCGCTGGGACGAAGACGTTCTTCCTGTTCTACACCTCACCGGCATGGCGATCCACGGCGGCGACGAATTCGGCAACGTCACGGCGCCGCTGGAAGAATCCGTGTTTGCCGAGGGCCTGGCGATTGGAACCGGGAGACGCTACCTGGCCCTCGTCGATCCGGCGTACCAGTGGCTGCGCAGCACGATGATGGCCATGGCCAATGCCTCCTCCCTGGCGCCGGCGCCATCGCCCTTCCACGAGCTGGATCTGTGCTATACCCTAGCGCCCGACATGACGATCGATGGGCATGGGCCGCTGCTGGAGCTCCGCTTCGCCGGGAACAAGAGCTGGACGATTGATCCCTTGAATTTCCTGGTGGAGACGCCCTCTCACCTGGTGTGCCTGGGAGCCGTGAGCACTGGATCGTCCCAGGGCCTGTCCTCGCTTGGAACCCTAGCGCAAGAGGAGCTCATCGTGGAGTATAACTTTGAAGAGCAAATGGTGGGAGTCAGTGGATCGCTGCCACGTGTAGGGACGGGATGTGGCCAGCTCGGCTTCCCAAACTAGTTAAAGGCTGTAGTTAACCTAATAAAAACATAGTTTAGTAATAGCATTAATAACTCTTAATCCGCCACCTTTTGGAGTTGTTCTAACAATCAATGACCACATTTTCGCACAGCTTGTCCAAGCCATCTTGCCATGGATACTCGGAGTAATTCGCCCCAACATCATAAGTCCGCTTCTCTTCGTCCAAATCCCCAGCCTTTTTTTCCTCTTTCTCAGCGTTGCATTCATGCTCCTCGACGTGGTGCTTGTAGTTTGCAGTGCTGGATCCAAAGCTGGATGGAGGGAGTGTCTCCTGACGACATCTCTGCGATGTCCGCGAGAAGACGTAACTGTTGAAGAGTAAGAAGAGTCCTTTCAGAAACCACAGTAGCATCCCCAGGCAAACGATCCCACCCATGGACGATGTTGCAATCAAGTTTCGCTGCTGCTTGTGCTCCGGAGGAAGGACCGAAAACCCCGCAGCTCCAAATGCTAGCAGCCCGAAAGTGATGGAGATCGCGAGCGTCAGTCCGGCCGCGAACAAAGTTCGCTCGATCCGCTTCACCACCTCCTGAATGAAGATGTCCGGCATTGGGAGCACACCTCGAGCTGCTGCTAGCGTGCTGGCCATGGCGAAGAAGAAGGACAGGCTGTTGAACCACACGAAGAGCTTGACACCAATCTCGTTGATGTAAACGTACTTCCCGTTGAGGCCACTGGGAGGCTGGAGGAATCCCTGGAAGCTTATGCTTGCGATGAGCGCCGCCCCGACGAGGATCGCGTTGAGAGCGTCCACGAAAACTTGGCGATCCCGGTAGAGTATCTCGAGGTAAGCTCGGACGTCTTCGCGAGAGGAGAGCTCCTTTCGGATATCTGGATGCTGGCGTTCCACCGCGTACCTGTATGGCGACTTTGAGTGACCATCGTCGAGGTTGGCTTTGCATTCCCGGATCTCACAGAGCTTGGTCACCACATCGTTGTATCCCAGGATGGTTGCCCAGTGCAAAGCCGTTCTCTTCGTGTGGCTTCCCTGCTCGTTGACAATGTCTCTCCACGCTCGTCGAGTGTCGATGAACTTGACGATCTCTTGCCTCTCCTCGTAGAAGAGCCAGAACGCAAATGGTATGTCCTCCTGGAGCTTCTCGGCTCTCTTGCCAAAGCGCTCCACGTCCCGGCCTTTGAGCTTGACCCGGAGATCCTCCACATTCCTCTCGAGAAACGTGTTCATGCTCTTGAGGATGTCCGCCATCTTGTACTTGCAGTGCCTGTGATCCGCGAGAGAAGCCGCGAATTCCATCTTCCCGTGCTGTAGAGCGCTGAGCAATGCCGAGGCCATCTTTCTCTCGAACAAGCCCGGATCACTTCCATATGTGATGTATCGCTTGAGCAGCTTCATCACCAAGTTGATGCTTTCCTTGTTTCCTCTCTTGGCAGCCCAGTCGACGAGGTCGGACGCTATCAGCAACCTCTCCAAGTTGGCCGAGTAGTTTTGCTTCTTCTTCTCGATCGCGTAGTCTAGACTTCGATCTAGCCTCTCAATCATGCCGGAATCCCCGTATCCTATCACGTACCTCACCAAAGAGATTTGCGGGAAAGCTCTTCGATCCAGCAAGCCTTGCTCCATCACAACTCTCAGAAGATCCCGGACGTGCTCTCGGCCATGCTCTTCGGCAAGCTCCAGCACGCTCTTCCCAGCTCTATTCTCCGAGAAGACTCGCAATCCTCGCCCCACGCAAGCCTCCACGAGGAGCCTCACTGCTTCTTTGTCACCTCTCATGGCCGCCCAGTGTAGCGGAGTCCCCTTCTCCACAACGTCGCGGGCTTGCAGCGACGCTCCTCGCGCGAGCAGCCACTTCATCGCCGCGATCCTGCCGTTCCACGCCGCGTAGTGCAGCGCCGTGAGCCCGGATCGACTGGCGGAATTCACGTCCCGCGGCACTGGAAGGCGCGCAAAGATGAGCTCCAGAGCGTCGACGGATCCAGACCTGGCGGCGAAGTGTAGCGGCGTGGCGCCGGTGTGATCGGCCTGGGAAATCTCCGCGCCGCGCTGGAGGAGGAGCTCCGCGAGGGCCACATTGCCCTTGCCCAGCGCGTAGTGGAGAGGAACCATTCCATGGCGATTTATGGGACTGGAATTAGGGTTCATGCCATTGGCGCCCAAGGCCTGGAGTAGAGCATCGAAGACCGCGACGTCGCCGCCGATCGCCGCGATGTGGAGGGCGGTGTCGCGATCGGAGAGGTCGCCGCGGAGGATGTCGATGGCGGCATCGCGGCGGAGGAGCGAATTGACGAGGGGGAGATTGCGGAACTCGCTGGCGAGGTGGATGGCGGTGGTGTAGTGATTGTAGACGTTGTGGATGTCGAAGCCGTCGCGTATGAGCTCCTCGAGCTTGGAATCGATGCTGGATTGGGTGGAATCGGCGCTGGATTGGGTGGAATCGGCGCTGGATTGATCGCCGGATTGGGTGGAGAGGAGATTGTAGAAGCGGTACTCGAGCGATTCGCCCTTGGTGCGCTCGGCTGGAGGAATCATCGCATTGATTGTGAATTTGCGATGGTTTCTCGCAAGGAATTGGAGGAAGAATTCTCTTGAGAGGTTAGAACAATTGGAGTGGTCAATGTCACGCGCTGTAGAAGCTCTCACGACTCTTCCATGCTTTGTTTGTTATGTAAAGTAAGAGAATATTCAGGACAAATGCTTCAAACTTTGCAGTAGTTCCATTTGCCTGAAATTAGCTAATGGAACTTGGAAGCAATCAATTTTGACCATTTTTGTTTTGTAGGATACTCAAACTAGTATTTATTTTTATAAATATAAATTACATTATCATAAAATACAAATGCCTTTAGTCATAAAAATATAATATTACCTAAATAAAATTTTCTACTATCATGTATCTTTATTTATGTTAATAAAATAGTTAATATCATAAAAACTTTATTTCTTAATTTGGGATATATTTGAAAAGTTTCAATTTTAAGATTTTTTTTATTTTTTAACAACACTAATTTTCATGTTAGTATAAAAATTATTAAATTTTACAGATTTTTAAAATAACTAGTAAATTCATTATTTTTATTAATACTCCCACAACTTTGATTCATTGAATTGGTCCTCACCTTCACATAAATTTTGTTATAATTACATAGTTTCAACCTTTAATATATACATATTTTGAAATTTAATTAAATATAATAATTTTAAAAAAATAAAAATAGAATATTTTTATCCCATGATGAAAACATGGCATGTGTGTTGACTAATATTTCAAAAAACCATTTAATAATTTATTCAAAAACTCATTTTTAAAATTATAAAAATTAATAACCTTTATAAAGTGAAGTGATTCTATTAGTTTTATTTATTTATTTATATTATAAATAGCTACTTCATAACTTTAAAAAAAAAAGAAGACGTGCACACAAACTTACATTCATTAACTTGTAATATAGTCTAACTATATGGTACAAGAATTTTAACTTCATAATGAATTATAGTTTTGAATAGTTAAAATTAAATATAAATAAGAATGGGCTTTTTTATCTTATTTAATAAATAAGTGTTGTGAGTGCATGGAATATGGAAAGGGAATACAGAAATGTGCATATCAATTAGCCCAAAAACCCTAGCTTATATACAGGAGCAAGTGGTCCGGATTGAAACCAATCTGACGGCTACCAAAATCCCACTACGCTAATATTAGTATACGGCATCGTAGCCGTACACTTGGCCCTCACATCATCCTCTCCTCTCGGAATAATGGAAGACCATCAGGGTTCTCTTGTAGATGGGCCGGGATCTGGAGGAACATTAGGAGGAGGCATCGGTGGATCTGTAGGTGGCTGTAAGGAACCAACTCACCGAGGTGTCGTAGGCTAAAGGAACCCCGAAAGCATGACCAAAATGACAAAGAGTTCATCGGATGGGACCAAGTCAAAGATCGAGTCCAAGACCGACTCTAGGACCGAGTTCGAGATAGAGTCCGGAATCGAGTCCGAGACCAACTCGAGGACCGCGTTCGAGTCCGAGTTCGAGACCGAGTCCGAGATCCGAAATCGGGTCCGAGACCAAGTCCGAGGTCGAGTCCGAGGTCGGGTCCGAGATCGGGTCCGAGATCGAGTCCGAGATCGAGTCCGAGACCGAATCCGAAGTCGGATCTGAAATCGGGTCCGAGATCGAGCCAGAGACTAAGTCCAAATACTAATACGGGTCAAGGGGTGAAAGCCCAAAGCGTGTGTCTCCCAGGGGGGGGGGGGGGGGGGGCTGCAGGGGGTTCCAAAAGTATAGTAGGGATAGTGAGGTCCAGGAACCAGTTTTGAAGGGACTCTCCAGTGGGGCTTCCAAACTGACTTGAGGTTGAGACTGGGACCGAGGGGCCTTGGGTGGGAGTGAGCATGGGCTTGTTTGGTGCCGGAGGGGCCATCCAGGGAAGTGCTCAAGAGCAGCTCCCACTCCCGAAAGGGAAACCGATTGCGGTGCTCCTGGCTCATGTGGAGTGGTGTCCCACTTGAGTACCATGCGGCTCATTGGTCCTCGCCCTCCCTAGGGGCTTGGGCCTTCCTTCGGGATGGAAGTGGGGGGATAGAGGTACCCATACCGGGCCGTTAGGCCACGGTGTTTCGCCCCGGCGTCCCGAAGCAAGTGTTGCACTCAAGACTTGGGATTTAGAGGGTCCCATGATCAAGTCTTGTGGTACCAAGGGATGTTAGGAACCTGGAAGCTTGGTGTGCTTGGCTGCTTGTGCTTGCGGGGAGTGTAGTCGAACCTTAAGTCCAGTCTAACCCGGGGAGGGGGATTGGGAGTGATTTGGGAATCCGTGGATGGATGGCTAACACTCCGTTGCTCGTGCAGTGAGTAGATGAGACCAAGTAGGAGCTGGTACCATAGGCGAGAACCTTGGCAAGGGAACTTAGCAAAAGCCAAGGCAGTGTTGGATGGATAGATGAGGTAAGCTGACAAATTGGAAAGGAGAAATTTGTGGCTTACAATTTGGTATCGGAGCCTTTTCCTCAGTTCTAGCGAAGGATAGAGGCGGATTGCTGGGAGATGGCAAGGGCAAGGTGTAAACGAACACAGGCGGAGACGGAACCTCCGCCAGAGCTGGAGCCTCTGGTCGAACAAGAGGCTATGGATGAGGAATCCTTACATGAGGAGGACTCTAATGAGGAAACTTCCAAACAGGAGTCCGGTGGCGAGGTTCGGTCATCCAAGGCTCGATTGGACGTGCTAAAAGGACAGTTGGCACAGACCAATGCCCTGCTGGAGACTCTCGTACGCAAGCTAAAGCGTGACGAGAAGCGGAAGAAAAAGAGAAAGACTGCAGATGCTGGCAGCGCAGAAGGCGCGGACCCTTCGGTAGGGATTGAGGCAGAACCAAACAAGGTCGAACAGACCGAAGTAGAATCAGTCCCTCAGGCAGTTCCCAAGTACAAACCAAAACCCCCACCGGTCTTCAAAGGAGTGAATGACTATAAGGTGGTGGAGGATTGGTTTTACGATATGGAGGACTACTTCCGAGCGTTGCGATTACCGAGCTCGGAGAAGGTCCCATGTGCAAAACCATACTTGGCAGATAATGCCAAGTCTTGGTGGAGAACGACGGAGGCCAACGAAGGACCAGTGGCCACTTGGGACATGATGAAGGCGAGGATCCGCGCAACATACGTTCCTCCGAATGCCACTCTGCATTTGAGAGATGAGCTGAGTAGGCTGAAGCAGACTGGAACCATCCAGGAATATGTGAATGAGTTCATGGCAAAGAGGATACTTGTCACGGACATGGGGGATATGGATGCATTCCATGCCTTCATTTCAGGTTTGCAAACCTGGGCTCGCGGTGAGGTAATGCGCAGGAACCCGACCAACTACAAGGAAGCGTTGGATGCAGCCATCAAGGTGCATTTCAACGATAACCTGCGAAAAGGGAACACGACGGGGTCGGGAGCCACGTTTAGCAAAGGGGCCAAACCAAGGGGAACGTATAGCAGGGGGAAATTCAAGAAGAGTTTCTCTAAGAATGAGTCCTCGGGGTTCCGGAAAGGCAAATCCGGTGGCCAGCGAGCGAGTACGTGGGGAAGTCAAGCGAAAAGAGACAAACCCACAGATAAGAAGGTCAAGTCGTATAGCAGCGTGGGAAACAACGTATGCTACAACTGCGGTGAAGCGGGACACTTTTCGAGGGAATGTCCCTACCCGAAGAAGGCCAGAGCCAATATGGCCATCAAGTCGGTTGAAGTCCAAACTGAGGTATGTGATCCAGTCCCTAACTCAAAGTTACTCATTACACGAGCAACTTTGGTAGAGAGTTGTTCGCGACATCTACTAGCCCTCCGAGGGAAGCTCGGAGATAGCTTTGTTAAGATCCTTATTGACACGGGTGCTTCAGATAATTTTGTGGCTGCAGACATAGTCCGGCAAGCCGGACTGGGTGTATGTTCCAGAAGGGGAACTAAGGAAGGTAGCCTTGGAAGAGTGTCATGACGGACCTCTCGCGGGACACGACGGAGTGCCCAAGACGATGGGCTTACTCAAAAGGAAGTATCACTGGCCAGATATGGCTAAGGACGTCCAAGACTATGTAAAGACATGTCCAACATGTCAGCAGGTCAAAGCCGTGACGAAGGCTAGTGGGGGCTTGTTGCAAAGCATCCCCATTCCAGATCGTCCGTGGAAATGTCTCACGATGGACTTCATCACGGGACTACCCCCAAGTGAGGGGTTCGATGCGATATTCGTGGTAGTGGACCGATTTTCAAAGATGGCACATTTCATACCCACCACAACGGAAGTGGATGTGGAAGGTGTGGCAAAGCTGTTCTTCGAACAAGTAGTTCGAGTGCGGGGAAGGCCGGAAGAGATTATCTCAGATCGAGATAAGATCTTCACCAGTAGGTTCTGGAGGACACTCCTAGAACAGTATCGCACCAAGCTGAAATTCAGCACAGCCTATCACCCACAGACAAGTAATGGGTATTAAGTCAAGATTGATGGCACTAACACTTCTTGACAGACGGACAAACGAAAAGGGTGAATAGGCAGCTGGAGGATTATTTGCGATGCTATGTCTCGGGAGACCAGACCAACTGGGTAAGTCATTTGGGACTTGCGGAAATGTGTTATAACAACTCACCACATTCGAGCATCGGGGTGAGTCCATGGGAAGTCATCAATGGGCGAGCTATTGAAGGTCCTGTGGAACTTGGCGTGGCCGAGTATCATGGAGAGTTACCCGCAGTGGAGGCATTCACGGCGGAAAGACTCAACATTTGGAATCTAGTGAGGGATTCCTTGGAACGGGCTCAACAAAAGCAAACTAAGTACGCGAACCAAAAGCGTCGGGATGTGGAGTTCCAAGCTGGGGAGAAGGTGTGGCTGAACACCAAGAACCTCAGGCTACCAAGTGGGATCAGCCGGAAGTTGACCCAAAGGTAAAAATACATGTATTCCTATAAATGAATTGATCTTGAGTTCCTTAAGCAGGTTCGCGGGGCCTTACGAGATTGAGGCTCGAATCGGTGAAGTGGCTTACCGTCTCTGATTTCCTCGAGAGATGGGGAAGATGCATCCCGTGTTCCACGTGAACTTACTCAAGCCGTATTTCGAGGATCCGCTTCGCAAGGACCAAGTAAGACCTTTACCTGAGGTTATCCAAGGGGAGGAGGAATACGAAGTCGAGGCCATCCTCAATGCGCGCAAGAGCAAGCGACAAGGACGCGAGGTGAGAGAGTTCCATGTGAAGTTGAAAGGATTTCCACACTGCGAAGCAACATGGGAACCGGAGGAGAACCTAGCGAACGCGCGAGATCTAGTGGAGGAATTTCTGCATGGCAGAACTCTATGTACTTATGCAAAGTTCAATTAAAAGTATCAATTTGAGAAGTTGAGCAATGGCATATGTTGGGACCCGAAGGCGCGCCGAAGGTAAGCTAATTAGCATGGGTTAGCTAGGTCGACCAGGCGTAGGGAGCTACGCCCGACTCCCTGCGGGGATGTCGAATCCATAGACGTATTCTACGGAAGTTGGGTTCGAGTCCCAACCCCCTAGTAAAGTAAGGCTAGGTTCAAGTCCCGACCCCATACTAGGGCGTGGTGAGGGGAGGAGTATAGGGACACCTATATTCCGTTGTCATGAGTTCTTGGCCGGGGAGGCTAACTTAGGCACACCGCTAAGTGGGGGGATGCCCCCGGAGACATGGTCAACAAGTCGTAGGATAAAACAAGATGTTCGATGTGGGCATCGAACTTCTTCTATGGGTGGTGGAGTTGTAAGGAACCAACTCGCCGAGGTGTCGTAGGCTAAAGGAACCCCGAAAGCATGACCAAAATGACAAAGAGTTCATCGGATGGGACCAAGTCAAAGATCGAGTCCAAGACCGACTCTAGGACCGAGTTCGAGATAGAGTCCGGAATCGAGTCCGAGACCGACTCGGGGACCGCGTTCGAGTCCGAGTTCGAGACCGAGTTCGAGATGAGTCCGAGATCCGAAATTGGGTCCGAGACCGAGTCCGAGGTCGGGTCCGAGATCGGGTCCGAGATCGAGTCCGAGATCGAGTCCGAGACCGAATCCGAAGTCGGATCCGAAATCGGGTCCGAGATCAAGCCAGAGACTAAGTCCAAATACTAATACGGGTCAAGGGGTGAAAGCCCAAAGCGTGCATCTCCTAGGGGGGGGGGGGGGGGGGGGGGGGGCTCCCGGGGGGTTCCCAAAAAGTTAGTAGGGATAGTGAGGTCTAGGAACTAGTTTTGAAGGGACTCTCCAGTGGGGCTTCCAAACTGACTTGAGGTTGAGACTGGGACCGAGGGGCCTTGGGTGGGAGTGAGCATGGACTTGTTTGGTGCCGGAGGGGCCATCCAGGGAAGTGCTCAAGAGCAGCTCCCACTCCCGAAAGGGAAACCGATTGCGGTGCTCCCGACTCATGTGGAGTGGTGTCCCACTTGAGTACCATGCGGCTCATTGGTCCTCGCCCTCCCTAGGGGCTTGGGCCTTCCTTCGGGATGGAAGTGGGGGGATAGAGGTACCCATACCGGGCCGCTAGGCCACGGTGTTTCGCCCCGGCGTCCCGAAGCAAGTGTTGCACTCAAGACTTGGGATTTAGAGGGTCCCATGATTAAGTCTTGTGGTACTAAGGGATGTTAGGAACCTGGAAGCTTGGTGTGCTTGGCTGCTTGTGCTTGCGGGGAGTGTAGCCGAACCTTAAGTCCAGTCTAACCCGGGGAGGGGGATTGGGAGTGATTTGGGAATCCGTGGATGGATAGCTAACACTCCATTGCTCGTGCAGTGAGTAGCTGAGACCAAGTAGGAGCTGGTACCATAGGCAAGAACCTTGGCAAGGGAACTTAGCAAAAGCCAAGGCAGTGTTGAACGGATAGACGAGGTAAGCTGACAAATTGGAAAGGAAAAATTTGTGGCTTACAGTAGCCCATAGGGAACAGAAAATAATTAAGTGTTAGAGTAACACTTGCAAAGATGGCCCTTATGAGTAGGACATGAATACACGAAGTTGTATTTCAGTGAGTTAGCACCTCAAAATAAGACCTTATGGGTCATTGGATTAGTGAAGTCCAGAAATGTTGGATGACTTAAGTAGAGTCAAGGAATGGTCCTAAAGGATTGGCAAAAGCATTTGAATTGAGGTGTGTTGTACTCCACAAAGGATGGGGAGGATAATAAGATTCAAGTATGAGAACAGTGGGTATCTCATCGATGGCAATTTGTGCCATACTAAAGTCGAGGGAAAGGTGTTCCAAAAAAAAAGCAACTTTGGCACAAAGTTGTATATGAACACTATCATGCCGTGCTAATTGATAGTTGGTATGAGAAACGACTGCTTTGGTCTTGGCAAAGACCCAGACACGAGTGGGAAGTGTCGTAAAGGTAGACTTGTAAAGCCAATAGTGTGGAGACACCGAATATGCCAAGGCATGAGGCCTTAAGGTCAAGTTGGCGAGTTCATTAGAATCCCTTCCCAAAGGAATTCTAATGGAAATAAAAGTTGCATAGCCTAAGTTGGAAGGCCTATGGTTGGAGTGTGGTGACCCAAATAATGATAAAGGTGTGGAAACACTAACAATGAGTTGTAGGATTTGAAACTAAGAAAAAAGGTGCAAAATAATTGGTTAAACTGGTAGAAGACAACTATCTAAAACTTTTTATTGGGATAAGAAAGTTAGCTATACCCTTATGGGGGATAAATTGCTTATGTTGCGATATAATAAGTCAATGTGAAAAAGAAATGCTCATTGTCAAAGAAGCCATCATTAGGACACCCAAACACTCTAAAACACTAGGAGGTGATGTTTAGTGTCATGAGGGCAATAGATAAGGCCTAAAGGGACTAAATCCCTAGCAAATGATGGATATGAAGTGCCATCCAAATGTCAAAGGTTGAGGAGATAAGAGAAGTCTGTTTACCCAAATTAGACAAAGCCAAGAATGGGATTTTGGCAAGGCTAGTGATGGGCATATAAAGGCCCATAAATAGAAACATTAATCCCGGTATGTGAGATTATAAGGTGAGCATACCCGGATTGAGGAACCACTTCTTAGGCTATCAGGTAGGTTCATTCTTATAAATACTTGCTAAGGCATGGTAGAAAGTGCAAAACTATCCTCCTAATCTAGAGAAGAATAACCAAAGGAAATGTGTGAGACAAAAAACAAGTAGTAAGGGGATAGAACCGAACCATGGAAATTGAAGGGCATAACCAAAGGTGGTTATGCAAGTTGGGAGTGGAGAATCAAGTGGGTGCTCAAGTATATTGTTACTAGCAACCTTGATGCCATGGAGAGTCTAAAGTATGGAATTGTTCATGTTAGACCATATGGCAATTAAAAAGCTTGTGAAAGGAGAGGCCTTAGCAAGTTAAAGAATAGAGTCCCTTCAAGATTCCTAAAGACAATTCTAGATAACTTAATACCTAGAAAGCCATGTGTAAATGGTTCATAGAACACACGAAATCAAAGTGGCACAGCAGAAGCATGGTTTTAAAGCTTGCTATAAGGCAAGACTATTAAGGTTAGGGAAGTAATTCCCGAGTGTTCAAAGGGATGGCTTTGAACAAAAGTCAATGGTCAAGGACTTTCACACTTATGCATGAAATTATGTTACGTTGGTCAGATGACTTGCTAAACAAAATTGGCAAGTCAGAAAAACAAATCCCCTAGTTGAAGATGCTAACTTCAAAATAGGTGGCCCATGAGGCCGAGCATAGAGGAGTCCATGCATGATTACAGACTTATCAAGTAAGAGGACTTGGCAATGCAGAGGAACTAAGTTCCTAAGTTGTGATTTGTAGCACGTTTTTAAGTATAAGTTGGTGCACCGGCATAGGGAGTCACACCAAACATCTTGAGTGATGCTATCTGTAGATGCATATACAGAGGTTGGGTTCGAATCCCGACCCTCTAGTGCTTGGGTTCGAGTCCCAACTCATTAGGGCATGGTGATGGTTTGGAATATGAAGATACTCATTTTTCGGTGATCATGGACTCTTAGTAAGGAGACTAGCTTGGGCACACCGCTAAACAGAGGATGCCCTAAAGTCGTGATGTACGGTTAGATTGCTTAGTGTGAAATTTCAACATATCTAACTTGAACACTTTGGTGCAAGTGGCACCTAGGACATGGTGAATGAAATGAGGACACCCAGTCTCAGTTGCTATGGACCCTTGGTCGAAAAGGCTGGCTTGGGTGCACCGTTAAGTGTGGGGGATGCCCCCGAGGTCATGGTCAACAACTTAAAGGTCTAGAAGACCTAGTATCTATTAGCAAACCTATTAAAGTGACAAGATGAGATCACTAGGTAATCTTGTGGCTAAATAAAAACAAGGTCTTTATTTGGGTAAAGAATAAGGTTCTTAGTTTAAAATATTGATTTGAACTAATGATAATGGTGTGGCTTAGTCAAAGTGACCAAGTGGGAAGAACACTTAAGGGAAATGAGCTATGTCAATGCAATAGCATAGTAAGTCTAAAGAAAGTAGTCTCTAGGAGAGACCCGTGAAAGGGTCATAAAGTTGGGCCATAGATAGAGCTCATAGCAGAAACTGCTAAAGAGATCTACTAGGGGTGAGCACCCTTTGGACTTGGCAAGGTGGAGCTTTTGCCATGGAACCGAAAGAATACCTCAAGGATGGAGGTAGTGATCCTATGTTGCTTGGTGCAACAATCAATGGATAGGAGCAAAAGACTAATGGCTAAGAAAAGAGCCACAGGAACTATAGAAAGGAATCTAAATGGCAAAGTTAGGTTATGAACACTAATATATTAGAGACTAATGGATTGTGGGAAAGGCAATGTCTTTCTAAAGATGGATTTTTAATTGCTCCAATTTAGCGAAAGTGAAAGCTCCAAAGGAAGGAGCAATAAGGTAGCTAAATGATAGGGCCATGGACAAACTAGCACAAATTATAGTAATTGGAACTTAGTGTTAAAGATGGCACGAAATAGAAAAAAGGATGGTGGTGCTCTCAAGTAGAGAATTTCCTAGAATGGGGAAGTGGAGTTGCACAAAATATGCATTATAAGATGTCAAAGACACCTAGGAAATTGACTTTGAGAAGTCAAAAGTAAAAGTTCCAAAGTGTAAATATTATAACTGAGACTACTCGAGAATGAATAGTGGGATTGAGATAAAGAAAGTGTCTCTAACAAATTTAGTGAGAACTAAACCAATAAAAGGAAAGAACCACCATAAACAGTCGAATAAATCTCTAAGTTAGAGAGACTATGCTCCTTAGAGGATGGGCAAGGCATGGTGAGCCTTCGGTGATAAACCATTGACAAATATTAGCTAGGTGCCAAAGATGGAAAGGATAATACATGCTAATATTACTTTATAAAATAGTTTGTCGTTTGATGAGGACATCGAACTTTGTCTATGGGTGGTGGAGTTGTGAGACACAAATCCCTAAGCCCCAAAGTGGAGCCGAAAGGGTGCCACGTGGTAGTGGCCGAAGCGAAAGCCAAACGAGTGTAACACGTTTGGACTAAAAGCTCCAACTTGAAAGGTCGGGAGCGAGAGTGGAACTCCCAATGAAGTGCTCGAGGAACAAGTACGAAGTGAGCAATAAGTGAATCTCTAGAAAAGGGACACAAGAAGTCCAACACGTGACATGTGGAAGTGTCCGAGATGGAGTCTAAGATGGACCCAAGATGGAGTCTGAGATGGACCCGAGATGGAGTTCGAGATGGACCTGAGATGGAGTCAAAGATGGACCCAAGATGGAGTCTGAGATGGACCTGATATGAAGTCTGAGATGGACCCAAGATGAAGTTTGAGATGGAGTCTGAGATGAAGTCTGAGATGGAGTCTAAGATGGACCCGAGATGGAGTCCGAGATGGACCCGAGATAAAGTCCAAGATGGAGTCTGAGGTGGAACCGAGACCAAGACCGAGATTGAGACCGAGTCTGAGGCCAAGGCCGAGGCTGAGACCAAGACTGAGTCTGAGTCCGAATACTAATACAAGCTGTTGAGTGAAAGCCCAAAGCAATCGTCCCCTAAGGGGGGTGGGCTGCAGGGGGTTCCAAAAGTATAGTAGGGAGAGTGTAGGGGTTGGAGCCCAGTGGAGTCAGTTTGGCCAAGAAAGACCAGTTTAGCCCAGGAAGGTTGTACCCAGGTGTTGGGTGATGAGCTGACCACTAGGAAGTCCAAAGCTAGAGTGAATACGGACCAACAAGCGAGGTAGCTTGGTGAAGTGTTCAAGAGCTGGCTTTAATTCCCTTGGGAGATTGAATGGTTGATGCTCCCAGTCCAAGTATGGATGGCACTACTTACTTAGATACCTAGCATGGCTTAACGAAACCTCACTCTAAGCCCATGGCTAAAGCACCCAAAGGCAAAAAGTGGGGAGAGTACCCATGAGGCTTGCGTAGGGCCATGGTGTTCCGAATTGTTGTCCCAAAGTCCCAGACTGTGGAAAGAAAGAAGAGTAGTCCTTTGGTGTAGTGACCAAGGATACAGTCATGTGGTAAAGAAGTCCTAGAGGACCATAGGACATAATGGTCGGGCCTATAGGCCTTGATCCAATGGCAGTGTTGGCAAACTCGGTCATTGACAAAAAGGGACTTGGTGGGGATTGGAAAAAGGATATTGGGGAAGGCTATTCCTCATGTCCGCGGGCATCTTAAGGATGCTAAAGAGTGAATTTGGGATGATCACTCATGGATGGATGGCCCAATGTTTGAGAGACGAGACGGTGATGCAGATGGTGTTAGACCACCGGTGTGACCAAGATGAAGGGGCATAGCCTTAGTGTAACGGGCCGATATATTAGTGGTACCTTGGGGTGTCGATCATGGGATTGGACACATGAAGCACTTGGACCAAATGCAAAGGTTGAGTGGCATGGATGCCATTTTTGGGGCTAGCAAACCCCAAGTTTTAAATTAGACTTATAAAGGTTGTGAATGGGACTCCTTCAAGTGGTTGGAAGTGTGGTTAAATGACTAAAGTAGAATGGAAAAATTAATCACTTATAGTATGGTCACATGTAAGAAAGTCCCAGATGTTAGTGGGACTTTGTGGATAAGTTTTTATGTTTTGACCCAGTAATGGTGTTAGCGAGCACTACTGTAGATAGAAAAAGATTTAATGAGAATAAAAAAAGAAGGGATATTGAAGGATAGTGTTTCTTATGTTTTGGGGCATTGTAAGGATGTTAAAGTGTAGTTACAGGACAACCACTTAAGAATGAATAACACTAATGAGATATTTAAAATAAATATAGCCTTAACATAAGAAGCTGGTGCATCAATGGTAATATTGAGTGTCCAAAGTAAGACTAGATATATAAAGCACTTAGATTAAGTATGAAATTAATGTGGATATAAGAACACATTGGAGGCTAATAAATACCCCAAGTTGGGATGAGGATTTATAAGGGTTGTGAGTGACTCTTTTAAGTGGTCAAAAGTGTAATTAAATAACTAAAGTAAAATAAGTCTATTTGCATTCATAGATCACATCATAAAGAGAAAACAATATTTATGAGTTTGTTGTGTGTCATTAGTATTTTACCTTTGATTTGGTACATAATTTCAATCATTGTTGAAAGGAATTACTCCAAGAACCAAAAAAACTTTTAAATGTATTTGGAGTGCAATAAAAGCCTCTTTAGAAATTCAAGTGCTCCTTTAGCTTTTGGTCTAGAGGAATGCATTATTTACGAGAATAAAACAGATTGAGAGCAAATTTAATAGTGAATTGTACTGCTATGGAAAAATTCATAATTTTTATAGATAATCTTAAAATAATTATAAAATATAAAATATTTATTAACTAAATATCAATCTGTTAAATAGTAGAATATGCTAATATTCTAAGCATATCCTAGGTAGAGTATGATGTGAATGAAGATGCCCCTGTGCGGCAAGCATAAAAAATTGCGGTTGTTCCCAGGGGCATGGCTCCCAAAAACTCTCTATCACTCACCTCTACATAAAAGTGGCTTTGCTATAATATACTCCTAAATGCGATGCTTCTTGAGAACTAGAACCCTAGCGTTGGACGCGCGAGAGCAAGGTAAGGCCCGCGATGCCGAGCTCCTCTCCAAGCTCCGCGCGATCCTCGTTGGCTCTGACGCTGCCGCTATCGCCAAGCCGCCACCGAGCTCCAGCGCCAGCAATCCCGACAATGCGGGGCTCCTGGCGCGGCTCCGGCGGATTCTCAGCGGGGACAGGGAGGGCGAGAGCACGGAGACGACGAGCATCGGGCTTGTAGCGCATTCGCTGGCCAGGCAGGGCAAGATCGATGAGGCGATCAAGATGTGCTCGGAGATGGCCAGGAGGGGATGCGTTCCAGAGATTACGGTGCTCAGTGCCTTCCCGGCGGTGAGATTGGGAGCTGGAGCGTGCCTGGTGGATCTTCCGCGGGGCTGGAGCTCGCGGCAAGAGCTCTCTCCCCATTCCTCGGTGATCAAGGTCCTTTGCAAGGCTGGGAAGTTCCAAGAGGCTCACAAGAGCGCTGTGGCGATGCTGAGACAGGGATTGGTGGTGGAGACTTTGGTGCTCAACACTCTGGTCTATGGGCTCTACAAGGCCGGGTTGAGCGACCAGTGCTTCCTGCTCCTCCTGGAGATGGCTTCCAGGGGCAGCTCCCTGGATGTTCTTGCCGGAGAAGAGGATGGTGGAAGCGTCGTCCATAGAATCTGTGGAGCTTTGGATGGTTTGATCGAGCACAGCATTTGCCCGGACGTTGTGTTCTACACCACTTTGGTGGATGGGCTTTGCGCGATTGGGAAGATCGAGGAGGCTTACTTCCTCTACAGAAACTCGGCAGCCAAGAACGAGTTTAGCGTCTCGACGTGCAATGCGCTCGTTCAAGGTCTCATCGAGCGTGGCCGGGGTGGCGAAGTTTTTCCGCTCGTCCTGAGCATGGTCAAGAACGGGTTTGCAGTGAAGAACAACGTTCTCAACTCGCTCATCGCGAAGTTTTGCGAGGCAGGGAAGGACGAGATGGTTCTTCCGGGGTTCTACTCAGCCGACGAGAGTTTGCTGGATCACAAGTCGATGCTTGCGGGGCTCTGTGGCCTGGGGAAAGTCGAGGAAGCGTCTCGGTTCCTGGGTGATATGGTCAGAAGGAGTGCTGTTGCGGACACCGACACTCTCAACTTCTTGGTGCTGGAGTTGTGCAAGGCAGTGCTCGAGAGGCCAGAGAACTACAATCTATTCGATACGATCGTGAGAACTACAACAAGTTCCAGCCTTTGCTCTTCTACCACGTACGAGATACTACTGGATTTCCTCTACAAGGCGGACAGGATGGAAGACGTTCACAGACTGGTGAAGAAAATGCTCGACAAGAAGTTCGTGCCGGACAGCAACACGTACAACTCTCTCGTCGTCAAGCTCTGCGAGGAACACAGGGTCGACGACGCTTTGGTTCTACTCAAAAGGGCGACCTGCACCGTGAGCACCGCAGCTAGCAACTGTGTTCTTCAGGCACTATGCAAAGGTGGTGGCGGTGTTGATGTGGCTCTAAAGTTTGTGGAGTGGATGCGAACCAAAGACCAAGCTCCCGATGCCGCGTCCTGCAATGCTCTGATAGAAATGCTGATCAAGGAGAAGAAGATGGAGCAGGCCTTCTCGTTGTGCCACGGGACGATGGTTAAGCAGCGGTTCAAGCTGGACAAAGCCTCGTACGATGCGATTCTAGGTGGCCTCTGGGAGTCAGGGAAAGAAAACGAAGCTGTCAAGCTTTTCCAGCAGATGGTTCGCAACGGCATTGCACCAGACTCTGCAACAAGTAACATTCTCATCGCTGGCCTCTGCAAATCCCGGAAAGTTGACGCCGCTCTCAAGATTGCGAGCATCCTGCCGACGATGGGATGCGTACCCGATCTTGGTGCTTACAAGACACTCCTGGCCGCCCTTTGCGAGCGAGGCGATCCAGAGCTGGTTAAGAACCTGGTGAAGGATATGAGTGACAATGGACGGCTTCTCGATCTCGACAGCTACAACACGGCTTTCCTCTGCTTCTCAAGATCCGGCCGGGACGCAGAGATCCATAAACTATTTCTCCGGATGATGGAACAGGGGTGTGAGCCAGCCGACGAAACTTACGAGCTAGTGTTCGGCAGTCTTTGCACTGCAAACAACCTGGACGGTGCCTGGGAAGCATTACAGGCAGTCATCAAGGCGGGATTCTTGCCTCTGAGGAAATGCGCATACAGGCCATATCTCCTTGGCTTGCTAAAAGCTGGGAGAGTGGAACAGGCAGTAGAGTGTTTCAAGGACAGCATTGGTGGCGACCCCGCAATTCTCCTCGACTGCTTTTTGGAAGCTGGATTGGTGGCCAGGGCTTGTGACTACTATGACGAGACGCTAGCGGACAGGGAAGGCTCAAGCCTGGCTCTTCTGGAGATTATACACGAGCAAAGTGGTGACAGGATGGGCGTTGCATGCCAGTTCGTGAATGAGCTCAGTTCGAGGAGAAGAAGTATTAGCGTCGGGAGCGTAGTTTTGGAGCTGATCAAGTGGAAGAGGCTGGATTTAGCTGCTGGAATGGTGGAGGAAGGATTGAAGCTGGGGTGTGCTAGCAGCTCTACAGTGAAGATAGTGGCGGACAGGTTGCTGGAGGAGAATAAGGTGGACGAGCTATGCAAGCTCTTCGGCGTGGCTTTGGAGCAAGACGAGGATGGGCGTGAGATTGGGCTGGCGAGGAAATACATTCGCAGGCTGCTCACGAGAGGCGAGATTGACGTCGCGAACAGGATTTTCGAGATGGCCGTGAGTGGCGATGGCGGCAAGACGAGGAAGTCCGAGAAGAGGAAGAAGAAAACGTGCGACCTCTACGATTTGGTCATCACAGATTTTTGCAAGCTCGGGAGATTCGAGGAGGGAGCTCGAGTTTTGGAGCACTTGTACGAGAATGGAGTTCTGCCAAGAGCCAATAAGGTATGTTCAACAAATCGTTGAGAATTTACAAGTTTGACGTATAGTTTTCTTTTCTATCTCTTTTCTTTTCACTCGATCAGATGTTCCGCGACTAGTACGCATGCATCGCGCTCCAGGAATTTTTCTGGCCCCGCGGCCTCGCTCACGTCGTCTGGAGATTTGAGTGGAGAGCACTCCACGTCGGGAGCGATTCCAACTTGGTCGATTTGGTGGAGAGATGGTGACAAGTACTTTGCGACGGTCACGAACAGAGCCGAGCCATCCCAGAGTTGAGAAACGCTCTGGATACACAAAAAATAAATTCCAGGAGCGCTCTCAGTGTCACTTCATAACAAAGAAATAGAAGAAGAAAGAGATGGACTTACTTGTATCTTGCCTTTGCCAAACGTTTTGTGTCCCACAAGTATGGCTCTTCCATTGTCGTGAAGAGCCCCGGCTAATATCTCGCTAGCACTAGCGCTGCCTTCGTTCACCTGTGAGGCGAATCGACACAGGTAAGCAAACCAAAGACCAAAGATAAAAAAAAAAACTAGTCGACTTACAAGTACCACAAGAGGATCGTGTGTAAGAGCGTGGCCTCTAGCCACATTGATGGGAAGAGTGACCCCACGTCGATCGACAGTGTTCACTAGAGTTTCGTTGCCATCCAGCCACATCTCCGCAACATCTAGTCCAGCTCTCACCAATCCTCCCTGTAAAGAACGCTGTGACAAGTCAGAAAGGAAAAGCTCCATTTCAATGGAGGAGAAAACTCTACCGGATTGTTGCGGAGATCAAGTATGTAGGAATCCACGTTGCTTTCTTCCAGTTTGAAGATGGCCTTCTGCATATCTGCGGCTGCGTTCTGGAGACAATTCAGCCAGGTTAGTAGACTTGAATTCTGGAAAGGAAGGAACCTGTGAGAATTGTGCCAGGCGTATGTATCCAGTGCTTGTTTTCTGGCCAGACGAGTTTGTGTGTGGCAGCACTGCAGTATAAACTGGAGACATGGATATGGTTTCGCGTTTCAGCTTGAGCTGCACGACAAAATCAGCAAGAGTTCGTTCACATTAGTGGCTTACCTCTTTCAGCTCTGGCGCGGAAGACGTGTCTGGAGAAAGCTGCAACAAATGAAACCAGTAAAGCCGGAAAGAGGATAAACACGTCCTACCGTTCGTCGGAGTTTCACACCGACGATAGTTCCAGCCTTTCCACGGAGTTTTATAGCGGCGTCTTCACCATTCATTCCAACAAGAGCCACATCTGTAAAAGCATCAAAGTTGAGTATTATTTCCGCGGAGGCGAAGGAAAAGAGGAATGACCATCTATCTGAACGAGCTCGTCTCCAGGACGTACGCCTGCTCGTTCTGCTGGGCCACCTTCAATTGTGGCAAGCACAACCTGAAGTTTGGAACGATAAGCTTGAATAAGAAAGAGTGTACAGGATTACCAGCTTGCCAGACTCTTGCTCAGTCGCAATCAACAAACCAACACCATCAACAGCACCATCGTTGCTTATACGGAAGTTTTCATACTCCTGGAGACGACACAAATCAAACTGGACATCTCCTCAGCGATGGTTACCTTTGGCGTGACTATACGAGTGTAAGGGTCGCCAAGAGTTGCAAGCATGTCACGGACTTGCTCGTATGCAGTTTCAGACGAATCCAAAGTCGAGAGTTTCAGAATCGTGTCCTTTAGTTGCGATGTCCAATCTGCGAGGAAAGGCCACTTCAATCAAAGTTTTTTGTATGAAGATGTTTACCTTGCTTATTGAACGTCGGGTCGACATATGTATCTCGAATGATGCTCCACGCTTGGAGAAGTGTTCGCTGAACTGTAAGCACCTGCGAAACGGAGTGTGATTCTCACAGAACTGGAGAAAACCCGGCCTTTACCTCGTTAAAACTTGATCCGGGAAAGGTCAAAACTTCGTCAGCAAGTACCGGACAAGGCGACTGCGTCAAAACCAGTGAAACCGCTGCAACAGCCAAGCTTTTCTTGAAGAACGAGAGAACACCCTTCACGTCCAGCTTCACGGACTCATTTTTCTGCCTGCTCGATTGTTCCATTGGACTGCGCATTCGGCAGGTATACAGAGTTTTTGCTTGTACCCGAAGCGTCTTGACATTTGCCACTTGTTTCCTGATGCAGAGTTCGTTTGCAGAGGCAAATGCGGAGCGTCTACAAAGAGCATCCATCTGAAAAGGAGAAACGTGAGAATTGGATGCAAAAGGAAGAGAGGAAAGATTCACTCACTTGAGAGCCTGTGATTGGAACTCCAACTGTCGAGAAGGAAGAATTATACGTTGGAGCTCCAGATCACGCAAAAGGGCCACAGCCCAACTCCGAGGCGAGCCCTCCAAGGGGCTCCTCTATCCTTGGAGCAAGCAATCCCTATTGCGTGTTCTCGCACGTCTAGTCACTGCAAGAACAAAGTTGAAACGATACACGTGGCACGATTGTAATGGCCAACACCAAATATTCCACAACCAATTGAGTGGCTGGGAATGATAGAAGTGCATATAAACAAGGAAGCAATACATACACTGTGTACACGGAACCGAGTAGAATCTGAATCTCACCCCCGTTTCTATTTGTCTTCTTTCTTCGCTTGCTTCTCCTTGATTTTCTGGAAATTCGTTGCCAGCTTAGTGCATAAACACGGCAATTTTCTGTGCTTACCTTTTTCAAAACTTTGATATACTTGCTAATCTGAATGATAGACAAGTTAGCTGTGTCGAAGCAAAAAGGAAAGAATACCTGTACAAGGCCAGGATGCATCGCATAAGCTTTCTCGAGCCAGCAGAGAGCTGATTCTGGATCTTGAATCGCCACATAACATAGGCCTAGTCCTGGTAGTACAAAAACGAAGGTGGAAAACCATAAAATAAGTGAGATGTGTGCATATAACTCACCACTGAGTGCCGCGAAATGGTAAGGATTCAGCTTCAAAGTTCTCTGGCAATCCTCTATAGATTTGTGATAATCCTGCACAGCGCAAGTCAGCAAGAACGTTGCTAGAAATATTTTTTTGGAGACTGACTTGGAGCAAGTAATGTACTGTGGCTCTCTTGTTATAGCCTTCTGCAAACGATGGTGCCATGTTGATCACCTAAAAACCACAGCAAAACTAAGAAACGACCATCGATAAGCTAGCTTTATGATCTCCATTACCTCGGTGAAAATCTCCCGAGCCGCGGCCAAGCCATCCTTGCCGACCATTTTGGAGACGCCTTCCTGGGCATTGAGTAAGAAAAATGCGTTTCTTTTCTTCGAAAGGTACCTGAATGCGCTTATCAACGTCGTCTCTACCTGATCTCATAAATATTCTCCACATTGCCTACATTGCAAACAAGAAAGAATGATAGAAACTTGGAATCCAATACATGCAGAAAAAAACCACCGCCAAACCTTCTCAGTTTCCAAAACGATGTTGTGATTCTCGTCTCTCAGACAAGCACTTAGCGTAGGAAATATCCTCTTGTCTCCAAAATCCCCAAGAGCCTGCAAGGAAAATCAGGAAAAAAAATAAAAACTCTATACACACCTCGATCGCTTGTATCCTTTCGCTGACATCTCCATCATCTAACAGCTTCGTGTTCTTCAAAAGAACCTGGTAGAAAACCAAAAGCATTCAAAAGAACTTAGAACTCACTCTCAAAAAATCTGGCAACCAAAGAAAAAATCCAGACCATGCAAACTCGAGATAGTTCTTCCATACCCGCTCGGTCGCAGTGAGCTCGGCTTTGAGTCCTCCAAGAATATCCCGCAGCTTGACAGCTTCTCCATAATTCTCATCGCTCACGGCAACTCGGAGCAATCTAGAAGAATGCCGTCACTAAGAGAAAATCCCCATAGCAATCGCAAGAGAAATTTCTCACACCTTTCCAAGAGTTGGACCCTCTCCCAGGTAGTGTAATCCTCGTCCTCTTGAGCTGGAGCGCTGCTTTGCTGCGGCATTCCTTTGCGGAGAGTGGAAATCTGGATCGAGGACGAAGGAGGCGACGAGACAAGCGATAATCTCCTCCAATTCCCAGCAGACAGCCACGAATTCCTGCTCGGATAGCTGCTCGACGACGCCCTAACCGAGACGAATCCCAGGACGATCTTCCCTGTGCCGTGGGGGAATGCGATTGCGGCATGATCGTGGAAGAGCCGCTGCCGCGGCTGCGCGATCGAATCGGCCATAGCGAATGAAATGAATGAAACATAAACCCTAATTCTTGATAGGGCTTTTGGCGAGAATTTGATGGCAGCTAGCCGCTGCGTCGCGCGATCCTTGCTCGCGCGGCTTCGCTCCTCCCGAGCGATCCGCAGCACCACCGGCATTCTTCTCCATGATCCAAGGCCGCAGCAGACGAGGCGGACATTGCTGGAATGCGGCGTTCCTGATCGATCGTGGCATCTCTTCGCGAGGCATCAGCATTCCTCGGCGGCGATCGAAGGAGGTGAGAATGCAGCACTAGAATCGGCAGTAGAAACGAAGGAAGAGGATCCATTCACGAGGGATTTTGGCTTCTCCAAGGTTTTCGCCAAGAAGAACTTACCCGAGCTCCTCAAGCCAGAAGGCCAGGCCAAGATGGCTCCCTTGTTCGCGAGGCTTCGATCGTTCGGAGTCGATGACACGAGATTGAAAGCGCTGGCCAAGGATCACACAACTCTTCTTCGTAAGTACCGCGGCGATCCATCGTCTCTAGAGGAGAACGTCCGGTTTCTCTCTCGCCACGGGCTCAACGACACGCAAATGGCCGACGCTGTGAAGAAGCATCCAGCGCTCCTCCTCCTCGACGTGGCCAGCGATCTAGAACCCAGAGGGAAGTTTCTCATGGAGCAAGGACTCTCTCCATCGGCTATAGCGGCCATTCTCTCGAGCTGTCCAGCGATCATGACGACCAACACCAAAGATCTCATCGCTCGCATTGCCTACCTCTCGCGAGCTGGGATCAGCCGGAAGTTCTTGAGCTCCTGCGTGGTGAAACATCCAGCGCTGCTAAGTCACGACGTGGATCAAAAGCTTCGTCCGGTGCTCAAAGTTCTCAGCGATAGGCTGGCGCCGCAGGTGGTGAGGAACTTGGTGGCCATCGTTCCAGCGGTGTTTGCTCGCAAGCCAGAGATGGTGGACGATCTTATCAGCGCTTTCAAGTATATAGGCTTCCAGGGAGAGGTGGATACGTGGTTGCAATCCATGTCGTGGGGAGTTCGCTTTGGCCCCGAGGCCGTGAGAGACAAGATCGACTTTCTGATGAGCATGGACATCCACTACCGGCACGTCGCGGTGATGCTCAAGGCCGAGCCACACATCCTCCAGGTTGACAACGCTGTGCTCAAGGAGAAGCTCGACTTTCTCTTCAAGGGGATGAAGCTGGACGTGGAGGAGCTGCTCAAGTGCCCGGCCTACCTGAGCAAGAAGAGCATGGACAGAGTGAAGATCCGGTGGAAGGTGCTGTCCTTGCTCAAATCCAGAGGGATCATCCAAAGGATCCATCTCAAGGACATGGTTACTTTACCCAGGAAATGGTTCGTGGAGACCTTCGTGTTCAAGTATCCCGATTGCGGAAGGGTCTACTATGGCGAACGATCGGCGTTGAAGCAAGCTCGTGCGGAAGCTAGAGGGGAGAGATCAACGTCATACTACTAGTCACAGGTATTTCCATCTATTGTTTGGAGCTAGCTCAGTTTTTTAGTTTTACAGGTGCTCTTTACAAGCACTAGCAACGCAAGACAGGCTCACATCTGACTTGTAAGTGAATTGTGAGCTCTATAATTCAAGTTTTCAACTTTGCTCACAGGTCTCCTTGTGAGTTGAGAGCTCTTCGTATCTCGTAAGATGATGCTGTGTTCTTGTCCTGTTTGGAATTCAAGAGTTTCCTCTTCCTCTCAACACCGCTGTTTGCTGTTTGTGCACTTGCTCTAGCTCCAGGGAGTACGATATCTATGTGCTTAGCAGCAGCTTCGGTTTCTCCACACAAGTCTTACACAAGTCTTGTGATAAACCAATGCAATATGGATTGAGTTACAAGCTGTTACCAGCTGTTTTGAACATAAGTGACAAAAAAAATTTGTTTGTAGGTACATTGTGCTTTCCACTGCTAAATATTTCTGAATTCTATAAATTAGAAGGAAAAGAAATAATGAAAGTAGCTTTCTCTGAAGTGTTTTGTGATGGCTAACTCAAGTGTCACAATGCTATGCATTTCTCTTGTGGTCTTGTCTGCTGGATTAGTATCTTATGCTCGGACAGAAGGTACATATAAATAGATTTTATTATCATTAATGGCTAACTTGCTTTGCTCAGATTTATCAGATCTTAGAGACGCCTCTAAACTCTTTTGTGATCGTTGCCAACAAACAAACAACGAAGTGTATTGTGCATTCTGTAATGCAATCAAAAGTGATTCAACTCCAAGCAAAACTTTGGATGAAGATGAGTCTGTGCCTTATGTGACAAGTGGTGTTGCCATGGATACCTATGTGACCTCACCACTTGAAAAAGATCCACAGTAAGGAGTTTCTTTTGCAAGACTAATAACATATATTCTGTACAAAATATGCAGGTCAATTTCTGCTGAGAAAGAAAGCAAAAGCTACTTCTGTAAGAGTTTTTGTGGCAGTGGCACCATCTTCTCAAGTAAACTGTGTAAGGCTTGCCCTGCTTCAGCTCCATCACCAGCACCATCTTCCAAACATCACTAAGAAATCTGTACTGTTGGACTAAATATTTTAATAACAAAAAGAATTTACTCCTTTCTGGTTCATTATCCTGCAGCAAATCTCAATAGTATCTAAGGCACGAAGTGATGGAGGAGCACTTGCACCACCATGCTTGCTCCTGGAAATGTCATCTTCACTTAATCCTCATGTATTGATTATAGAAAATATTGGCAATATTTATCAATTCATTACAAAGATTCAAACAGCATTCTTGAACTCCTTAGTCTTGTAAAATGCATCTATGCCCAGAGCTTGTATTTACTAAGAAGGGCATTTAGGCAAAGTTGAGTTGAACTCACGAGTTGACTTTAAATTAGCATAAGCCAACTTTAAGTCAATGCAATCAATCAAACGTTTTACAAATGAAATTTCAGTTGAAAAAATTGAAGGTTTGACAAAGGAAATCTAAATTGAAAAAATAAAGGTTTTGACAAAGGAAATTTATGTTGAAAAAATGAAGGTTTTGATCAAGGAAATCTAAGTTGGAAAAATGAAAGTTCTAACAAACTTTAAAATATTGAAATATGTAAGTACCTGAGTCAAAAGTTATATTAGATTAAATCATTTAAAAAAGATTAAGTTCATGAGAACTTATCTTTTCTACTATGAACCACTTTTACAATGATCACATTTTAATTTTCTTGCAATTCATTGAAAAAAGACCAAAATATGAATCATGAAACATTTTAATGGCTAGAAATATTAGTGTATGCTACTAAAAGCAATATATATTTACATATTATTCTTTTAGTCAAAACCTTTTTATTTTTTTGGGTTCTTGAGAAGATGGGAAATAAGGAAAATAAAATATTTATGAGTACGTGTTGTAGTACAAAGGAATATAAAAATGTTATTTTTTTTTCATTACCACATCCTCCATATTACACTCTTCATTTTTATTACCAAATCCAAAATATAAAAACTACTGTCACCATTGATAAAAATACTCTTATTATTTCAAAAGCAACACTCTAGGGTAATAGAAATGAAAAAATGAGTAGTACAACAAAAACCATTAACAAATCTACTCTATAGAACTTTTCTATGGCATTTATAATTTATATGTTAATTATATAAAAAACTTTACTTACATATATTTGTTCAAAAAGGTCCACAATTACAAATAACTCTTTGTTAAAGATAAATTATTTATTTTGGATGATCAATTCTAAAACTTTTAACTGATTGGAAAAAGGGGTAAACTTTTATTTATATGCCCTTTCCCTCTATATTCAAATCTTAATGGATCATTTTTGAGTAATTATTTTTATTTTATTATAATTTACCACACTTTCTTGAAAATTTATGCCATTATGAATGGAAGTTAAGGATCATAACTCTCTTGAAAGTTTTGTTTTTTTGACACTTTAGCCCAATTAAACCAACTAAACATCTCAATATCGATATCAACATCTGGTGTGATTCTCTAAGTTAACCAATAAAGTTGCATTTGATATCCCTTTGATATTAAATATAAGCTTCTAAATTTAAACTTCACATAAGGTAACCCAACTCAGTATTATTTAAACTAAAAAATAGCTATTCCAAAATATTTAAATACTTTTAACCTAATACTATTCAAATTTAATAACATTTAACCCTAAGTACTTCAAAACCATTAACTAATATGAAAAGGGGTGCATTTTTTTTCATATGCCTTTCCCCTCTATATATTTGAGTTATTCTCTTTTGTTGTTTATATTAAAGAAGTTATAATTAATCTTTATAGTTTTGTATTTCCAAGCATGCAAAACAAGTGAGTAAAAGTCATTATTTCATCCCTCATAAGATAAAATAATATCTAAAGTAAAATCTAAAACATCTTCCTTTATGAAATATGCTTTTATGTTGTTTGAATGGATAAAAAATTTTTAAGAGTTTAAAAGAAATCCAGGTAGTAAAAGATAACACAAAAAATGTATCTTTTATGGTGATAGTGATTTTAGAAAAACTTAAATAAAATATCAATAAAAATTAGTAAAGCAAAGGAAACATTTCATAAACAAAAGTTGGGTATTACCAATTAAGAATAGTGAGAATTTTAGTATAATCCATGATTATGCCATATAAAAAAATAATATAACCTCAAAATTACACCAAATCTTGACTAAAAAAAAATTTCTTTACCTTTATAACAAAACTGTACTATAAAATTGGCATTAGAAAACAAGGAGAACAAAAAAATCAAGAAAATCATAAAAGATATTATTTGCCATATATTAAAACAAATAAGGGTATTAATAAAACTAAAATTTATAATTATATACTTAAAATGGCCATGAGTGCAAAAAATTATTATCCACTCCATCACCCTTCAAAATATAAATAAATTTATAAGTGTCCGTAAATTAATTCTAATGAAAAATCAAACTTTAAAAAGACGCTTCAACATTTTAGTGATTAGTAGAATTGAGTATCTATAATTTTATTCAAGTCACAATAGTCAACCACCGAATAAAAAGACCAATAGTTTTTGAACATAAAGAAAGTAGATACATTAATTATTATTAATAGGCATTTAGAAAGATTCCCCTTTATATGTTTACATAATGTTTTTTTGTTAGTCAAAGATTATATATGGGACCAAATGATGGTAATTTCTCTATCACAAGATTTGTCAAACAATTATAAAATTGACGCAATAATAGAATGTAAAATATTTAACAAATCAATATACTTGGAGGAAGGAGTGGATTTAATCCTAATAAATGGAGTTAGTACTAAACAAATAACAATTGCAAAAATGAAAAAAAAATCTTAAATTGCATCATCTCAAAACTCATAGAAATATTTAAATTAGAAAAGTTAAAAAAAAACACTTGGATAAGGGAAGAATATCCAATTAACATCACACCACTTCCAATTTAATATTTAATTTATTAATTAAAACTAAAGAAGAAGAATTATCAAGATTTTAAAAATGAAAATAACATTGAAAAAAATATTTTAACGAGTCCAAATACTCGTTACTCGGAAATACATTTTTCGACAACATCGGAAAATGCTAAGTCAAGTGAGCAGTTATTCACTACTTTAATACAAATTAAATATTGTGCTAGTTGAAGGAAAATACCATAAAAAATTTAGCTCTATAAAACCCAAAAAAAAACATAAAATTCATGGACTAAAAATGAGTAGTGATATGAAAAATTTAGAAAGTACTATTGAAACTCAAAAATACCTTAACTTAAATATCTTTAAAAATTTAATCAATTAAAAAAATGGGTGCATTTTTACTTTTATATATTAACTTTAATAGATCATCTCTAAAGTTGTTCCTTTGGTTGTTTAAATTTTTGAAAACTTTATTATTAATAGATTGCTTATATAATTTTTATGTATCGAAATTTGATATGAGCTAAAGAAACTCTTGAAGTTAATTTTACATAAACAAAATATATATGTAAATTGTGTGATTTTGCAAGATACTACTAAAGCTACTAATTAAATTACTATACCATAAAAGGAGGTACAATGACATGTTGAAAAGTTTTATTAACAAATGTAATTAGCAAAAATGATAAAAGAAGAACAAGATATTGTCTTTAAATTCTAACTTTCATATTTATATATATATATTAATGAAAATGATTAAAAAAGAAAGTGACTTTGTTTTGTAAACTATATGAAATCAAATATTGATAAAATCATTATCCCACCAAAGAAATAAATTATTCCTATAGCAAAATCAAGAGTAAATTTTAAATAGTTTATAACAGATTTTCAATATATATAATTTGTATATAAGTTGTTACAAAATATTGGAAAAATATTGGAAAAATATCTTATTGTCATATTGGAAAAATGAACTGTTAATACAATTGATTCCAAGGTAAATATATATATGGTTTTTAATATGTTTTAATATATAAATTTTATGTATGTTTATATGTATATTGCTCTAAAAAGCTATATAAATACTAAGGTTAGTTTTTAGCCTAATCTTTGTCATTGAGAAAAGGGAAAATGACAAACTTACTAAAATACTAAACAATAGAAATTTTGTTAAATGTTTTAATTACAAAGTCATCAAAACTCTAATTTAATAGGGTCTTTAAAAACTAATCTATTTCAACCTTAATTATAAATATTAAAGTAAATAATATAATTTTATATTACTTCTATTACATTTTAAATATTTTTATATGACAACATAATAGGAAATAAGGGATAGCAATTCTAAGGCCTTCATTAAATAAATTACAAAAAATGAGGTGAGTATCTTAGTTTTCATATGAGGTATATTAATATATATATATATATATATATATATATATATATATATATATTTATATATATATATATATATATATATGTATATATATTATTTAGGTTTTATATAAAAAGTGAAATATTAAAAAGTTGGATACATATAGTTTGAAAAGTATTAAAAAAATTTTAATTAAAAAATACCATAGTCTTTAAAATATTAAAGATTTTGTAAAATTAATGATAAATTCTATTAACTAATGGGAATATAATCCAAAAAAAAATAAATTTAAAATATATTATTGAACATGCTTAAAAATGTTGCATTTGGTGGTATTTTTAAAAGTATAGTTGATAAATATCTAATATAAAATTATATTTACCATTGAGAAGGGTGATAGTTCTTATGAGATATAAAATGCATTTAATAATTAATTTTTTTGATAATAGTAGTTTTGAAAACAAAAAATATAGAAACAATATATTATAATTAACTATATTATAAAATTATATTAGAAATCATATATAGTATTTTCTGTCTTCAAATAAATTTTAATATTAAAAAAATGTAAGGGAAACTATAATATAAAGTATTATCATATTACATAATGAAACAATAGACAAAAATATATCAGAATACTATTACATAACCATTTCAAATGTTATACACTGAAACTTCACACAATGAATTAATACATAAAACTAAATCAAGAAATATTTAAAAGACTATTACATAATCATTTCCAATTGTATACAGTAAAACTACATGCATTGTAGTTTAAATAATCCTATTAATTTTCAAGTACTCATCATAAAAGAGATTCTTCATCATAAAAGAGATACATAATGAAACAATACACAAAAATATATGAAAATACTATTACATAACCATTTCAGATTTTATACACTGAAACTTCATGCAATGAAATAATACATAAAACTACTTTAAAGACTATTACATAACATTTCCAATTGTATACAGTAAAACTATATGCATTGTAGTTTAAATAATCCTGAGCATCATGAAAGAGATTCTTTCTGCTACAGTTGCTGACCTTCCTCTGGCTGATGTCAAATTGTTTGAAAGTTTGGAAAACTTGGGGGCCAGCTCAAAATAATTCTTTTGCGAATGCAAAAAAGTCTGAACAGCTACACGCTACCAACTCTTCTTTTTGTTGTAAGGGGATTTTGTCGAGAATCTCAATATGAGCCAAAACAGATTTATGATGCAAGGTAGAATGACACATCCGATTGAGGCATACGACCCAACGAAAAGATTGCATTGCCGTTAAATTGCAGCTCCAGCAGCAGCACTCGATCCATCTTCTTTGAGCTGGTAGCAGAATGAAGTTGAATTTGAATTTCAATCTGTTCTTTCTGATGCTTCCCCTGCTGGGGACCTTTGTGGGCGTTGTAGCCGCAGATTCAATTGGCGACACGCTCGGCGGCAAAGCACTGAAGACGCTCTACACAGGCGACGAGATGCGATCACCAAATAGGCGTTACCAGCTGGTAATGCAGACCGATTGCAATCTCGTCTTCTACGGCCCGCAGCGCAAGGTGATCTGGGCAAGCAACACGCAGAACGCCGGAAAGCTCTGCGTCATGAAACTCATTGGTGGCGACACTGCAGCATACGGGAACGCTCTGCAGATCACAGACTATCAGCAGAATAGCATCTGGAGGTACAGTGAAAACAGCAACGGGGATTGCTACCTCAAGGTGGATGACAGGGGCGCCCTGCTCTTCCCCTGTGTCAAGATCCTGAGCAACAAGACAATCACCAATCCTGGCGGGGAGGTGCTCGGATATGACACAATCGGAGGGCCAGAGTGCCGCAAAGGAAAGATAGTCATGTTCACCGGCGACTATATCACATCCAGGAACGGAGCATATCGGCTAGTGATCCAGACCGATTGCAATCTGGTTTTGTATCATCAGCAGACTGGATCTGCACTGTGGGCAAGCCAGACTGTGAGGAGTGGCATGCCGCTGTGCCAGGTGTTTTCGCCGGGACCGATCAATTCTGGTGACCCGCCGATATATGATTGTTTTGGGCACTCGGTTGTCATCCAAAACTACCTCATGGAGAAGGTGTGGAGCATCCAAGGGAACGGCTACTGTGGCATTACTTTGAAGAACAACGGCCACCTCATCTTCAACTGCAAAGCATACGTCCATGGCATTGGAGACCCCCGGAACAAGAAATCTGCCATAGCTGCTGTGCTTCCATTGTCTCAAGACGAGATATGAGGATGTCCTCTTTGCAGCTCAGTTGGTTTCTCCATCTTTTCAAAATCTCACTGGGTTTCAATAACGCTTGTTAAGCTCTATAGCTCAGTGGTAAAGCGTCAGTCTTGTAAACTGAGGGGAACCTCCATGGAGGATTAGCAATGCAATACCGGTCAGGTTGATGAGTCCAGTAGGCTTGAACAGGGATACTTCCAATCATAATCGAAGCTCGTAGAGCACAGAGCCTTCAGCAGGCAGCAGCAGCAACACAGGGTTGCTAGGGGC